>NC_072735.1:56497702-56641294 GCF_026930045.1 Uloborus diversus
TTTCCAAAGAATTATTTTGTAAGGTAGAAAGATGATGTTAGTGTCCAATAATATATGTTGACGGTACTGGACAATATTGTCCAGTAATGTCAACTATAAATGAAGAGAAAAACATCACATTTCACATTTCAAAGCTGATTTTGGCTTTAAGTATATTGATCAATACAGTAAATCAGAGTAACTTTGAGCGAAAATTTATCCAATATACACTCAGGAACATTGAAATTAGCGTTCCAAGAAGGAAGCATTGGATTGAAGTGAAATTTAATATACATAATAACGCAGGTGAGAGGTACATTTGATCCGAAAATCCAGGCAATTAAACAAATACAGGCTAAGAAATGAAGTAAATACAGTACTACATCAATAGCGCGTTGGACCCTCTTTTGCTGCAATACATGCCGTAATATGAACCGGCATTGAGCTAGTTAAACGTCTGATGTTGTCCTGAGGCAGATGGACCCCCAAACTTTGAACAACCACTTCTAAATCTTGCACAGAGATGCACGGCGGCGTATAACGTTTCAGCTAATCCCATACATGCTCTATACGGGACAAGTCGGGGGAGCAGCTAGCGATGGAAGAGTCTCAAAAGGACATAAAAAGTCTTGAGCAACTCTAGCTGTATGCGGGTGAGCATTATGTTGCTGGAAAATTGCCCCTAGGAGACCATTTAGGAACGGTCCTACATATGGTTGCAGAATGTTATTAAAATAATGCTGGCCCGTTAATATTCCACGTACCACAGCTAGAGTGGATCGGCTATCATAGGCTATGGTTGCCCAGACCATTATGCTCGCTGTTCGGGCAGTGTGTAATACGATAAAATGGGTTGAATGGTACCTTTCTCCAGGGCACATCCACATCCGTTCGCGGATATCATCTGACCCCAAAACGAACCGGGATTCATAACTGAACACCACCTTTTGCCAGTCAGTGACATCCTACATCGCTCTGGCTCCGCCCCTATTGTAGACGGAGTTGCCTATGCTTTGATGGAAAAGGGAGTACGCGAAAAGGGCGCTTGGACTGCAGGTTCAGTGCCGCAAGACGTTTAGAAATGGTTTGAGGAACAACTGCTACCCCTACGTCTGTTTGTATGGTGGAACGAGTCTCTGCGGGATCCACGAGCGCTTGCCGCGCGATTCTTCGATTATCTCTCCTCGTCGACTTCCTGGTCGCTCTAGACCCAGTTTTTTGCACGTGGGTACCATCTCGTGTCCACTGCCTACAACGGTTTCTAACGGAACACTCCTAACGAGCCACCTGAGCAGCAACACGGATCGTCGACCAGACTGCAATTTTCATGCCGATGATCAAACCTCTCTCAAACTCGCTTAACTGTAAGAAACGCTTTCTAACTAATCGACCTGTCATCCTTCATTCATTAAGGCTCTTCAACAATCAGGATGTAATCGTAACATTTATAAATCCCTAATTATGCACTAGCTTTTATTGCACCTTTTCCCCGATTGCACCGATACTGTAGGATAAAACGGTTATGCGTATTGACACCAAACTTGGATCATTTGCATATCAGATGTCACTCTTCTTATATGCAGAATTTCACAATTGTACCTTTCTTCGTTTTTGGGGCGCTATTTTCAATGTTCCTGAGTGGATATTTTAAACTACACCATCCATATTTTCATAGCTTTATTGTATTTATTGGTTTGAAACAGAAGAAAAACTCTAACATATTACATACACTAACTCTACAAACTCTAACATATTACAGAGTTATACAAAATTAATACGTAATAAAAATTAAATGGATTTAAAATAAATTATTTGCCTTGTTCTAAGCTAGTGCTTCTCAACCTTTTTTACTCTACGGCACACTAGATGGTTGGCTCAATCCTTGCGGCAGACTGAACTAAATTTCATATGTCAATATGATGAATGCTTTCATCATTCTCTAGTCAAGGCTTCAAAGTGAAAAAAGCAGCGTTTCCATATGGATTTAACAGTTAATCTTTTAAATATGCAAAATATTTTTTAAATATTACAGTTTCTTTAAAAACTGAATTGAAGTTTATCAAGAATTTTAGTGCTTATTACAACCAGAAAGTCCTAAATTTTCATTGAACATTACTGAGACTCGGCTTGCGCTTGTCTTGAGGTACAGTGGCAGAGTGGCACTTTCTGTTCAGCTTTATGTTAGGAAGAGCTATACGCGAAGTTTTTAAATCGATGATCTTACGATATTTTGTTGTTCTTGAAAATTGTCAATGCTAATAACCTTATGTTGTCTTTCAAATGGTAACAGTAACAGCTCATGCATAACGTAAACGGAGATTTTTAGGTTCTCTGTTTAATAACTGCCAATATGCGTCCAAAGGCACTTTGCTGAACCCTAGTTTTAAGGAGTGGTAGCTCCTGAGGTCTATAAATTTTCTCATGCTTTTTAAGAAAGTTCCTTGCTGATGTGTTAACGGATCACGAACCCAGTCATATGCCAATCAACTATTAGAATTTCTGCTTGAACTTGAATCTTGACCAAATGTTCTGCCACTACAAACTGATTTAAACACTTTTAATACGATTTTTTGCATTCAATATGGCTTCGACATTTCTCGTCATTGCAACGCATATTGACCGATCCCAAGCGGTAATTCTGTAATCCACGCTATGGCTTGGTTTCTTCCATGCTCGATAGATGGCGCCACTACTTTTTCATGATTTTTTTTTTTGGCTTTCTTTTCAAAAATGTCTTGTGTCTTTTGAAGTTTTAACCATGGATAGATTACCATCCGGCTTTACTTATTCAAATATTAATATTACAAACGATCAAAACGAAAATTTAAATTACAGAGTAAAAGAAATCACTGATGAAAATGCTGCAAATGTAAGTTTTAAATTTTTTTTTCTTAATTTAATTGCGGATAATCCCGGAAAAAAAAATGTTATCAAAGGGACAGAACAGCCGATTTAAATTATTGGAATTTTAAAAAAAATGTGAAAATTCATGTGCCTAAAGGTTTAACGTTGTAATTAATAATTTGATCAACGGTCTAATTGATACAACTATATCAATTAGATAACATTATATGCAGTATTCGGGGGGGGGGAGAGAGTACATATATATAGTGTGAAATGTAAGTCAGAACAGCTCTTTTACAAAGTACTCCAAGAGGCTTTCTAGTTTATTTATTTATTTATTTATTGCAAAACACACACGAAAAAAAATATATATGCCAATGATTTTTTTTTTGGTGGTGGGGGTGTGATCGCTTCCTTTGGGGGGGGGGGGGGACACATTCACCCTTAGTTTTATTTACCCATGTTTTGTAGCATTTTTTAAAATTAATTTTCTGTTTAGTTTGTTTTTTAATTTTTGTTGTTTTTTTTCCACCAGTTTGAGTGTATGTGATGTTACTTAGTTGTAAAATATTTTATTGAAAATGGAATAATAAAGTAAAATTGCAAAACTAAGGAATAATTATTTGAAAATGGGACTGATATTACACCAAAAAAATTATAATTTAAAAATGAATAAATAGAAAAATGAAATAAAAATGAATTATAAAAAAATTGTAAACAAATTTTCAGAACTTATAAAAATTCTCCCCGAAATTCAAAAAATTCCCCCTGGAATCTGAAGTAACGGGGGACATTCCCCCCTAGAAATTGAACCCTATTTCAAACCCTGTTATATATACATTTAGTTGAAAGTAACTTACCTTTGTATTGTAATTGTCAATTTAGCAGTGCGTCCTGTATGCTTTGAAGCGACCATCCCCAGAAACTCTTCTGTCTGTCTTATGCACAGAGCGATAGCTGATTTTGTATTTATTAAATCTCCCTGATTTCGGATATGTTGTTGCAACACGCCAAGTACTTTTTGTATTTTCACTGTGTTGCTCTAACCAGTTCTGTGTATAAAATTAACGAGCATATTTAAGTTAAATCTGTATAAGCCAATCAAAAGAGAAGTTAATTCAATTTTTATTAAAACACAAATACAATCTAAAAAATCTTTAACCAAAAAAGGCCCAACATAGCAATTAAGTAAAGAACATGTAAGTACTGGTGGAAAAAACAACAAAACTTAAAGAACAAACTAAAACAGAAAATTAATTTTAAAAAATGCTACAAAACATGGGTAAATAAAACTAAGGGTGAATGTGTCCCCCCCCCCAAAAGGAAGCGATCACACCCCCACCACTAAAAAAAAATCATTGCCATATATAAATATATGTGTGTGTCTTTGTGTTTTTCAAAAAAAAAAAAAAAATAAAATAAATAAAAAACTAGAAAGCCTATTGGAGTACTTTTGTAAAAGAGCTGTTCTGACTTACATTTCACACTATATATATGTACTCCCCTCCCCCCGAATACTGCATATAAAGTTATCTAATTGATATAGTTGTATCAATTAGACCGTTGATTAAATTATTAATTACAACGTTAAACCTTTAGACACATGAATTTTCACATTTTTTTTAAAATTCCAATAATTTAAATCGGCTGTTCTGTCCCTTTAATAACATCTTTTTTTCTCGGGATTATCCGCAATTAAATTAAGAAAAAAAATTTTAAACCCACATTTGCAGCATTTTCATCAGTGATTTCTTTTACTCTGTAAGTTAAATTTTCGTTTTGATCGTTTGTAATATTAATATTTGAATAAGTAAAGCCGGATGCTAAGCTATCCATGGTTAAAACTTCAAAAGACACTAGACATTTTTAAAAAGAAAGCGAAAAAAAAAAAATCATGAAAAAGTAGTGCCCGCCATCTATCGAGCATGGAAGAAACCAAGCCATAGCGTGGATTACAGAATTACCGCTTGGGATCGGTCAATATGCCATTGCAACTGCTCCATCACTGCAAGTGCATGAGCACAAGTCGTTGCCTTTCATTTATGTAGCTAACACGGAAAGTTTCATTACCAATTGCAAGCTAAGAAAGTTCTTTTCAGAAAGTATATTGATCGTGAACGCTGTCCAGGACTAGTTCACTTTTACTGTGTGTTGATGCATCAGCTTGAAATAAAATTTTACAGTTTATCAACCAACATTTTTTTAAATGTCACTCGTAATCTCATTAATTCATTGCCTGATATAACATCGTCTGGAATTGGCACTCTGACCATCTCATTCATTGCATCGGAACCTATTTTTTCCCGTACGATTTCTTTACACGCTGTTAAAATAAATTTGTGACCGTTGGCACGCAGTTTTCAATGCAATCTTGCAATTAATTAAACTAGCAACATATCCAAACTCTTGAACAGGTAAAATACATCTCTATCAAGCAGTAAGTTACCCCCCCCCCCCTAAGCCAGAGCTAAGGCAAAACTACATGATAAAACGAGATCTGCCTCCAGCTCGGTTATTCCCTATTCCAAACTAATGAGTTCATGACAAGACGACGCTACGGTTTCTGGATTGGATAACCGGGCTGTTGGTATATTCAGTGTAAAATATCTTCCATTTTCTACAAATCCAAAAAATATAGTGGCACATCAAGGACCTTGTCGCGGCACACCGGTTGAGAAGCACTGTTCTAAGCCATTTAGGGCAGGAATGTTGGGCAGTCGCTTTGAGATACATCAGAGATCGGATGCAAAATACATTATTTCAATAAAAGTAGTGCTACTTTAAAGCTGAAAAATAAAACTTCTAAGCGTTCAAAACTTTTTGTACTTCACAACGTCACAAGATTTCTATCATCCTCATATATATAATAGTCAATTCACTGATCGAGCACCACTCCTGACGTCACCAGCAATGAAACTCGCGCCATAGCATGATGACTGGATTCGGTAGTTTACAGGCCCGTGTCCAGATTTTCATAAAGGGAGGGGTTTTAATCTTACCTGGGGGGGGGGGATTCAATCCCTCACAACCTTCAGTTTTACTAAAAAGTGTCGATCCCAGTATGGCGTTTATGCACCTGTAAGTACTGCTGTACCCCCCCCCCCCTTCCCCTAGAAGAATAATTCTGGCTGCTCAAGTGACCAAAATATTCCTTCATTTTACAGGTTCATTTTTATCAAACTTTGTTTGTTTCTTTTTAATAAAATCTGTTAACTATGCGGTTTATTGCAACAAGTATTAAAAACTGTCCACGATTTATGTAAGAGAATGCATATCAGATTTTATGTTCTGAAATAATGCTTAAAACGAGCTTATTGTAGATGCAAATTACATTACTAAACACAATCACTAATACATCTTCATAGCTGCAACATAGGCCAAATTCATCATTACCTCCTTACAATAAGCAATATTGATGCTTTGTATTGGTAGATAATTCAACGGTTCTACCACCACAGTTTTTCCAAAATATTATTTCAGTTGGCAAAGCCTTAACAGTTGTAAATTACATAACATTTGAATGTTATGCAAAATTTTTTAAGTTATAAGAGAAAGAAATGCAAGCGTTTAGGTTCAACTGAGTTGAATTAGAGAGGAAAAAATACAGATTTACTGAGTTAAAATTACAGAAAAACTTCAGAGAGAAAAGGGGGGGGGGACGTCAAACACAGGCTTTCACATTAAAGTTAATTTAAATCGATCGTTTTCTTCATTTGACATACTTTTTTTTTTTCAATGGGAGGGGTTTAACCCCTAAAACCCTCCCCTTGGACACGGCTCTGGTAGTTTAACTGTTTTCCTGGTAAGACTAATTTTAGGAAAATGAAGGAACGAAACAGTCGTCAACAATTAACGCTATCTACTGGAGTTTAGGGTTAATCCACTGGAGTTAGGGTTAAAATTTCAACAATCTAAATATCATCAAATAGGTAATTGTTTCGTTCAAATGTAGAAGCAATTTTCACCCGTCGTACCTTGACGGGCAATTTTCTGTAGTTTATAATATTGCTCAGAATTCTGGCACGTATTAGGAAGAGCACTTTCAACAACTTCACGAATTATTTTCGAAATACCTTTGTATTTTGCATAATTACCTTAGAGTTATTGAATGATGCAGTGAGCTTCTGTATATTATTTCCAATTGTTTTCTCTTTTGTAAAACAAAAAGTAGAAAACTTATTCCATAAGTTTTCCGGGGGAGTGTAGCATTTGGCCCTTTTTTTTTCTTTCAAAGTCAAATACGTACTAGAAAATTTGAAGTGGTGCAATGTTAACCACATGTCTCAAAATCACCCTAATTGTATGGTTTCAAAACGAAAACAGGTGCTTGAAAAAAGTGAGTTTAGCTGTAAGTCAGGGCCCCTAAGCCAGAGATTAGGCAAAAGTACATGCAATACACCAGGCAGCCTGGTTATCACATCCAGAGACAGCAGTTTCGTTCTCATTAGAACTTATCAGTCTGCCTTAGTGAATAACCGAGCTGGAGGCAGATGTCATCTCATTAAAGCTGAGAGTGCACATATAATGGTAGATAAAGCAAATTTATCTCATCTGGTATATTGCATGTAGTCTGCCTTAGTGAATAACCGAGCTGGAGGCAGATGTCATCTCATTAAAGTTGAGAGTGCACATATACTGGTAGATAAAGCAAATTTATCTCATCTGGTATATTGCATGTAGTCTGCCTTAGTGAATAACCGAGCTGGAGGCAGATGTCATCTCATTAAAGCTGAGAGTGCACATATACTGGTAGATAAAGCAAATTTATCCCATCTGGTATATTGCATGTAATCTGCCTTAGTGAATAACCAAGCTGGAGGCAGATGTCATCTCATTAAAGCTGAGAGTGCACATATACTGGTAGGTAAAGCAAATTTATCCCATCTGGTATATTGCATGTAGTCTGCCTTAGTGAATAACCGAGCTGGAGGCAGATGTCATCTCATTAAAGCTGAGAGTGCACATATACTGGTAGATTAAGCAAATTTATCCCATCTGGTATATTGCATGTAGTTCTGCCTTAGCCCGGGTTTAGAAGCGGTAACTTACCGCTAAATACCCAAGCTTTGTCTTCAATTCATGAGTTGAACCGCACCATGCTGCGGACACTCGCTGGTGACATAAATTTACTTTGACTACCAGTTTGTTGGCACTCTCAACTTCAATGAGATGACATCTGCCTCGGTTATTCACTAATCCAGACTGATGAGTTCAAATAAGAACGAAACTGCAGTCTCTGGAAGTGATAACTGAGCTGTCTGGTATATTGCATGTGATTCATTAAATATCGACCGAATTGAACTTTTATCAGAAGCTATTCATTTGCTTTTACTTCCTCATTTTCTTCTGGTGTTTGTTTTTTAAATTTAAGATTTAATATCTCTTATTTTTGTCTTTTTTTTCTACAACTGTTTATTGTTATAGAAAATGAAATGTAAGTAACATTATGTAGTACGTATTCATATTGTCGTGTTTTTCGGATTTTTTCTTTGATTTATTTATTTATTTTTAAAAATAATCTACATAAATTAAATGAATGAATTACCAACGTTTTAATGCCCAAAAATTGCAAATTACTGCAGACACGTGTTTCGGGGTTACAAAGAACCCTTTTTTTCAATGCAAAGAAGTGTGAGCTTTTGGATGAGAAGTAACCCGAGGTTTTTTTTTTTTTTTTTTTTTTTTTTTTGAGTTGTGCCACTATTGTCGCCGGTGAGCAACTTTCAACTAACAATATTTGAGACTAAATCAGTTAAAAGAAAATTTTCGTAAAATTTTGATTTTCTAAATTTTTTCTTCTATTCGTACTCCACATCTCTCACCAAACCGAGGAGGTCTTATTACGATTCGGGGGAGAAGTGGAGGAATTGTCTTCTATTTATTTATTTATTTATTTGAAATGGGCCACTAATGTCACTGGTGAGCAACTTTCAACAAACAATATTTGAGACTAAATCAATTAAAAGAAAATGTACGTAAAACCTTGATTTTTTAAAATCTTTCTCTTTTTTTTTTCCTTTTTCTTATATTTCTTTATTTATTTTTGTAATGTGCCATTACTGTCACCGGTGAGCAACTTCCAACGAACAATATTTGAGAATAAATCAGTTAAAAGAAAATGTACGTAAAACCTTGATTTTTTTTTAATTCTTCCTTTTTTATTATTATTTTTTGAGATGTGCCACTATTGTCATTGGTGAGCAACGTTCAATAAAAAATGTTTGAGAATAAATCAGTTAAAACAAGATTTCCGTAAAACATTGAAATTTTTTAAATTCATTCTTTCTTTTTTGAGATATACCACTATTGTCACCGATAAGCAACTTTCAACAAACAAAAAGCAACATTGTTTCTATACAAAAAAAAGTCCGATCTTTTTACTTATATATTTTTTCACGACTCGAGTACTTAGGCATTAAGCTCCTTTCAGAAGCCTCGCATAAGGTTTTAGCATGAGATTTAGGATGGACACACCAGCACACTTAACGGTTTCTCTTCCCTTCACTTCCCAACCATCTCGCTCATCCGATAATAAAATCCGTGCAATCGTCTACTTCATAGCTCCATTAAAAGCGGCCTCTTATTGGCTACGAGGACTGCCTCGTCTACATACGTGGGCTCCGTGCATTGGTAATTAAATTTTGGCTTTAAATCCCCCTTCCACTCAATACACCGGCGATGCACGGATTATTCTAAGAGCAAATATTGATTCTTATGTCGACGGCAATTAGAACAGAGTTCCATTTTCAGGAGGAAAGTAATGTCGGGGGAGGGGGGGGTCACCCCTCCCTTTATCTCAGAGACGTGTTTGTTTGTGCGTATTATGAGTCTTTTCCCGTATTGTTGTTCGGTTGTTACAGCTCATTGTTAGGGGTTGAGGGGCTCTGATCAAAGCCGTTTTAGTTACCTGAGGAGCGCGCATTTGCGGAAAATGGAACGAGCTTTGCGTTCGGTAGGACTGGAAATAAATTTCAAAAGCTCAGTACTAAGTGATACATTTTACCTATATGCTTAATGCGTGATATCAGCTTAAAACTAATAGTAAAAATGTAAATATATGTAATTTTCAGCTATTATATTTATTGAAATTAAAAAAAAAATCTGAAAACATGCTTTCATAGCACATTTGTTACTTCTTTCTACGATGTAACGGAAGGTTTATTATCACGAAAGAAAATTTATGAAAATTTTAGCCTACATTTCAACTTTACTTATCTTTACTAATAATAAAGCTGAAAGTCTGTATACCTGGATCTCTGTCTGTTACGCGCATAGTGCTAGACCGTTGGGCCAATTTACATGAAATTTGGCACAAAATTAGTTCGTAGCATAGGGCTGAGTACTTCGAAGCGATTTTTCGAAAATTAGATTTTGTTCTTTTTCTATTTCAATTTTAATAAAATTTTACCAAGCGAATTACCATAACATGGACGAACAAGTTGCCATAACATGCAAGAGCAAATTAACATAGCATATTGGCGAGAAATTCATCATCTGTTATTTGTAAATATATATGTGAACCAAAGGACCTTTTAATTTTCTACTACTGGCAAAGGCGTGCGGGTACCGCTAGTCTTTAAATAAATTTCGACTAGTTTTACCGTACATCTGTAAAGATATATTACTACTTACGTACGGGTGGCTGAAATGTCTATTTTGACCATCCCTGAACTGATCATTACGAGTTTCTCGTGACGTCTGCGTGTGCGTGAGTATGAACGTATGAGCGTAATGTGTGTACCTACAAAGTGGTCTAAAATAAGGTAAAAATGTTCTCAAATGCGTTCCTACACGTGCTCGAAAAAAATGTTGAACTAAATAAGTGTTCTAAAAACTTGCAACAAGTGTTCTGCAAAAGGCGACGTGTGCCGGGGTGCAAAACGAGTCCCTAAAAGTGTTTAAGATTTGCAGTGTGTGTTTGCTTCGTAAAAGGAAATAAAAACTAGCGGAACCCTTGTAAAAAATTAAAAAAATAAATAAATAAAGAAAGAAAGACGAGTGAGCCTAATAGGGGAAAAACAGAGGCGTGCACAGACATTTTTTCACAATTCACAAATGACTCTTATGGGCCCCTTCACATTGTTTACCCCTACGTCACTACAGATGTTTCACCTCTCATTTAAAAAATCTCAGACCCCCTTCAGGCTCATGCCCGGGCCAACAGGTGTCCCTTCTCCCCCCCCCCCCCCCATGTGCACGACCCTGGGAAGGAAGATATTGCCACTAGCAGCCTGGCAGTATTTTTATTTCCTCTGCAAACGGAAATAAACAACTATTAAATACAGCAAATATTGTTGTATTTAATTTATATATTTGATATTTTTTTGATAGATCTTACGTATTACATAAGATTGTTAGTGGCAACTGTATAATCATAATGGGTTTCGATGAGGAAGTTACACTACTGACCAAGTTATAGCATAGAAAAGTAGGTATCCTTTCTCTTCTCAGAAACTAACTAGGTGAAAGAAAGAAAGCGTTCTCCGTAATAAAGAATGTAATTTGTTCCATATTCTGTGGTTTTATTTCATGCCTCAATCAGTGTAAAAGGTAATTAACTTTGTTTGTAAATAAAAGTTTTCGTAGTATTCTTTCAACAGCACTTAAACAAAAAAATTTCCTTAGCAGAAAACTAAGCATTCATAGCATCCAACGATGAAAAGAGAGATGTTTGCTTGGTGTCACTGGAAAGACCGTTTCTCCCAACAGCTCCCAACTTTTTAGCGTGAAACTTTAGCATTACTGTGTGCAATGCCTGCACAGAATAAGGAATAGGTTCTTCCCACGTCCATTCGGAAGTATCTGGGTAATTAGATGACATATTATTCAGTGTTAGTTAGCTGACACTCTGTGACAACGATTTCTACGAAATAGCTACATACAATGAATGTTTTTGCTAAGAAATTTGAATTTTCCCTTAACCTTTTAACGTTACTAATCATCATATCGAACCGGTTGTTTCCAGGATTCGCCGATATATTATCAATCGATATATATCATGATATCTATCACGATATATATTCGATATTTATTTTGAAAATATCACGATATTTTGATGTGTTCCATATTTATTTTTTCAACTACAGCATTTTCAATATAAAAATTATGTTAATCATAGTAATATTGTTCATTTACTGTTAAAAATAACCAAAAAGTTATGTACTATATTTTTATGATGCGTTAATACATCATTAATATAGCAAAGTAATATTATATTCCTTTTTTTATTTTTAACCCACGACAGACAAAGGAAGGGGGTTATAAGTTTGACGTGTCTGTGTATCTGTCTGTGACACTCGAACGCCAAAACGGATGGACAGATTTTGAAAAAAAAAAAAAAAAAATCGAAAGGAGGGTTGATTGAAAGTGATGACATTAATTAACGAAGATATTAATAAAAAAACTTCTAAAAGGTTTTTCGCGATTTTTGCAGTGAAAATAGTTAATTTTTTTTAAATTTAATTCCAAAATAGAGAATTTTTTTCCGCGTCTGATAGAATGTGTTTGGACCTTCCATATTTCATAGAATTCGATTTATAACGTTTTTTTAAAGCTGATTTTAATAACGGCTAAGCCTTTATTCATGCGATTGATAACCGAATTCATTGTTGGCAGACAAGGAAATAAAACGCAATAATTTAAAATTTTTATGTGTTGCCAGTTTCTATTTAATAGCAAATAAAATACTTGACATCGATTTGTAATAATATAAGGCTTTTAAAAGGATTTTCAATTTTCCCTCTTGATTCTATAGTTGCGACTCAGTTCGGAAATTTAAAATTTTTAATTTTATCGTTGCTTGTATATTCATAAAATTCTTAGTAATGTGGCAATTTTAATTCATACTAAAAGTGCCAAATTAAATATTCAACGTTAGTCAGAAAGAAAGAAAATGTCTTATGACTGTGCACCGAATAATGCATTTTTTTTTTTTTTTAATGAATCATATAACTGTGTAACAGTAACTAACAGAAGAAAAAGGAGTAAAACAGCTAATGCTAAATTAACTCCATTAAAATTGATGAAAAAGTTAAATGAAGTATTGCATATAAGTAATGAAAGAAACCGTAATTTTCAGTCTGCATAACAATATAAGAAAATAAAGAGTGATTTGAGGATGCATTTACTATTTTGAAGACTTCAGTTTGTGTTGATTGAAAAAATCGGACATATATCAAAATATCCGATACATATCAAAGTATCGGATATTGTCGAAAATATCATCATATTTTCGAATCCTGGTTGTGACCTGTATTTCCAACTCCTTAAATGTAAGCACATCTAAAGTTTTTTTTTTTTTTTAAATGGGTGTGAATTCAGTTGACTGCGACAGTACGAGGTAAAATAATATCTAAAGCAATGATTCCCAAAGTATTCCCCATGGACCCTCTGGGGTTCACTTCGGTCTTCAAGGGGTCCATCTGAGGAAAAAAATGGGAGTGCATGACATGCAAATAAGTGACCACGAGCTCAAACCCCATTCGAGCAAGTTAACAATAAAAGTTAAAGTTTACAAGTGCTATAGTGCACTAAACATTCTTTTGATCAATGTACTTAATAAGGTGGTTCGAAAAAATCGATTTTCTTTTTTCGGAATCGCATTACCTCTTAAATGTTGTAGTTTTATATCCTCAATTGGGGAAAAAAATGAAAAAAAAATTAAGTTGACACTGAGATGATGTTGAAAGTTTGAAAAAAAATATTTTAGAAATTGAATTTTTTTAAAATTTAAAAAAAAAAATTTCTAATTTTTATAGTGCAACAACCATAAATTATCAGTATTTAGTGTATTTTGAACCTAAAAAAATATTTTATAGCTTTTACATAAGATCTTAAGCTCGCGCACACGACTTGAATTGGGCTAAAATCACCTCAACTTTGAAATTTACCTGTTTAATATACAATAATACATCCATAACATATTTATGTTAAAAATTAGTTTAAACTCTAAATTTGTTGAATATAATCTTTTATTATAGTATTATACGTTCAAGTATAAGTTACACACTCTTATGCATATTAAAAACGTTACGTGCCATGGCAATCATTCTGTAATTAACTATGACACGTAATGTTTTTATATGCATTATATGTGTGTGTAACTATACTTTTACATATAATACTGTAATGAAAGATTATATTCAACAAATTTAGCGTTTCTAAAATATACTTTTGAGACATAAACATGTGATGTATGTATTTTATATATATATTGTATAGTAAACACGTAAATTTCAAACTAAGGCGATTTTAGCCCAATTCAAGGCGTATGCGTGGACTAAAGATCTTATGTAAAAGCTATCGATTTTTTTTTTTGGTTCAAACTACGCTATACATGTATGCTGATAATTTATGGTTGTTGCACTGTAAAAATTAGGAAAAAAAAATTGAAATGTTTCGAAAAAATCAATATTTAATACATTTTTTCAAACATTCAGCCTCATGTGCGAACTTTTTATTTTTATTTTTATTTTTCCCCAATTGAGGATATTAAACTACAACTTTTGAGAGGTAACGCGATTCCGAAATCAAAAATTCGTTTTTTTTTTTTTTTTTGAACCACCCTATTACTTAAAGCTTAGGGTCTGGTGGGGGAAAGTGGTCAATGGGGTAAAGTGGTCATACGTCAAATAAATGGCTATAGCTTGGAAATAAATGTTCGAATGAATGTAAAAATTTTATTTTAGAGTAGGGCAGTTAGAAACTACATTTTGAATACAAAATTTTACAACTGGCAAAATTTTATTTGGTTAAAAAAAATATTTTGCATGAATATGAAATTTTTTAAAATCTAAACACCTATTTTAACTTCCTTGGGAAATTTTGTTTGTTAGAATTAGGAACAGATTGACTGCACAGGAAGCTTCCTACATGTCTCAAGAACTCTTACTCGTTAGTAGTTAGCTGAATCCATTTTAGGTAATTTTTTAGAACAATTTAAGTAAGATGGGGTAAAGTGGTCATAATATTAGGCTTAACGAATATTGTTCTTCTAATGTCACTTAATCTTTAAGTATAAAGCAGATACAGATTAAATATTATTTTTACTTAATATTTATTGTTTTTACAGTAAACGGGGTTAAATATACGAGTATATGCGTATATATACGCATAAATGCTCGTGCAGGCACGTACATAGGCATATTCACATAAATGCGCCAATAAATACGTATATGGGTATGTCCAAGTATTTTTTTTATCCATACAGCTATACATTCTACTATACACGTATATGTTCGCTTATACTCGTATATAATATACGCGGTCGTACTCGAGTAGACACTTAGCATAAGAAATACAAGTATACAGGGTGAGTTTAAACTCTTGAGCAAATTATTAAAAGGTGTTCGAAGGGAGGATAAGAAGCAAGAATCATAAGGAACATATGGTCACAAACACAATGCTGACGCGCTACATGCATGCAAAGCCAGAAACTGATGGATGCAAAAAAAAGTCACAAATTTACTACACAAAGACAATTTTACACAACATTTTAGGTCTCAAGAAAGTTTTCAAGAGGTTGATGAACTGCAGCTGTAATACATGTGCCTTTCAATCACAAAGCACTCTCTGTTGCAATAACGAGACTTTTGAAAAACTTTCATCAGCCGCTGCGCCTTTGTTGCGATGCTACTACAGGCCGTAACTTTTAACAACTGCTCTAAATATTCTTAAAAACTAAAATATTAGGTAAATTAAAATTTGTGCAACAAATTTCTGCCCTGCTTTGCATCCATCAGTTTCTGGCTTTTTGTGCATGTAGTGCGCCAGTGATTATAACTTCCTTATGATTCTCGACTTTTTATCCTTCTCTCTCACACCCTTTTGATTTTTGCCCAAGAGTTTAAATTCACTCTGTAGGCCGACATGCATATAAGCGTATATTCTCGTGTATACATACATGTACTTTTCTCCGCACACACCCCACCTCTTAGCCGTAGGCCTTAGGTTCCACCGCCCGGGGGGGGGACCTCCACACCTGTCCCTTTCAATGATGTTCGAGGGATGATTGCGGCTTCCCCGCTCTCTCCATGCGATGAGAATCGCTACTCAGACTGAATCTGCTCTCAGCTGTAAAGAGTACTCGTCCCTATTCATTGTCTCTCCAATTCCGGTGTTCCCGGCACCACAGAGAACGCCTTCTCCGATGAGCAGGCGTTAGAGGTACACACCGTATAGGGCGTCGTGCAAACAGACCACCACCGTGCAGTCTTCTGGCCACGGTAAAACGCGATATCGGTCGTCCAGTCGCCTGTGTCGTGTGTCTAGCGATTTCTCACGCTGTCTGCCGCCTGTTTCTTCTGGCCTGTAAGACAATATACCGGTCATCTGCGTGTGTGGTTCCTCGTGGACGATCACTACTGAACCCCCGGATAGCTGTTCCTGTAGTTTGAAATTGTCTCCAAAGTCGTGAAACGATGCTGTGAGCAATTCCGAACTCTGCAGCCACACTTGTCACACTGCGGCCTTCATCCAACTTCCCAATGATTCGACCTCGGGTAAAAGCATCCAGATGTCGTCTAACAGATTGATTATTCGCCATTTCCCGCTGAGGCAGCAACTCGGTGTGATTTTAACTGCTATACGGCGTGCAATCTCTTTGCCAGAAATACTGATCTTACACCGACAACATGCTTTATACTACTCAGACACTCCCCCATTACGTCTGCCTGCATATCAGCGCATGTGCTACCGTACATCACCTTACTTAATCTCCTGATTGGTCTTTCTGTCCGCTCTGCCACTTCGTTCAGCTGATATGCTAATTTTTCGACTTCGTCCTTAATAATTTTTGCGCACCAGTATATATGTATATATATATATATATATATATATATATATATATATACGTGTGTGTGTGTGCTTGTCGGTGTATTGGAGTGGAATGATACGAGAATGGTCAACTTTAGAGTCTGAACCTCCTCCTGGAACAATTCCTGCGTGCACCACTGTATGTAACGAAATTACTAGACACAGTTTAAAAGTATGTATAAATACTTATTAACTACATATAAGCTAAATTTCTCTCCCTATTTTATCAAAAGATCTGTTTAATTATTAATTTAAATATGTTTTGGTCTTTATTTCTATTATCAACTGCACACAAGTAGCACAGTTAGTTTTATAAACGCTTTAAAATGATTATGAACGCTGTGACAACCATTTAAAAACGTTTATGAAACGTTTAAGCGAAACGTGGGCTAATGTAACTGCCGAAAACGTATCTTGTGACATCTTTCTACGCAGTAACAAAAGAAAAACTTTTTTTTTGCATTTAAAGAAATTCAATCTAAAATAAGCCACAACCTAGGTAGCCTACGAAACGTTTTTAAACGTTTTAAAATGGTTGTAACAATGTTAAGAACCATTTTACAACGTTTATATGACAAAGTGTGCTACTTGGAAAGACCTTCGTGTTAAGGCAAGATTTGGGAGAAACTTCTGCTATACTTCAAGACCAAGGTACGTGACGGTATACACGGTAAAATAACTGGGCGATATCAGTGTTATTACTATTTCACTCTTCTGTAGTCAAAATCTAAAAGAAAGAGGGGAGGGAGTTGTCTTTCCCAACGTGGCTGCGTAATAGCTCTTTAGCCTTTTGCTGACCTGGTGAGATCTCTCAATATGGAACCCATGTGCCACCTCTTGCATTGAATTTCGGAATTCAGTTTACTGCCAAATGGTGGGCACTTCGGCTCTCACGATGTGAAATTACATTAGGAATTCAATTTGGCCATCAGTGCCCGAGCTAAATAGGCACTCAGGGGATCTTTAACATGGTTCAAAATTCGTATTCATTTGACATGGGTGCTGATGATTTTCTGCATCTCAAAAATCTACTGACTGACTATTTGGACCGTGAATTGGGAACTCACGATCAAAGAAGTACGTCGCCAACGCCGAGTCACTACACCACCCACCCGACTCCAAAAGAAAGTAATTCAACATGTTATTTTTTCATTTTAAAACTATTACAATTATGCTGGAATATTTTAGTACATTTTAATTAAATTTTAACAATTTAAATACCACTTTTAGCCTAATAATTCAAACGTAATTTACCATAATTTTAACGAAATGCTTTTTTAAATCACAATTTTGAATCTTTGGAAAATTTTAACACATCAGTGTATAAAGTGTTTCCAATATCAACCATATACGGACCATTCCATGGAAAAGTGGACCTTCTGTCTCGCACGTAAAAGATCATTTATTTCATTAGAAAACAATAAGTTAAAACGGTAATGAACAAATTTTATCGCTTAATAACTCACAAACGTGTGTGATTTCTTAAGCAAAGAAATAAAAAAAGTCATATCCTTATTAAAATTATAATTGTTTAATGAAACATCTTAGCTGTTACGTGTGGGACAAAATGGCCAGTTTTCTGTGGAACGACCCACATACCGTGGTAAAGTATCGTTGTTGTTGCGTATTAAGATGAAAAATATTGTGTTACCTCTTTTATAACACGATGCATACATACATTTAAAACAATTCAGTTTCAATAGACTACAATCGGTAAAACTAGACGTCTAATAGTGATTAATGATGGGAACTCATTCATCGAATTTCTGTCATCATTTCAGAAAGCTTACACAAAACCTCAATGCTCTAGTGGCTTCATTCTGCATTGGAACGTGGAACAATTTCTAGCATTACATGCCTTCCGAGAAACACCCAACAGGTGGAACGGAGAAGTGAAGCCGAGGAGGAAAAAAAATCACAAAAAGAGAAGAATGTTTTCACGCATTCTTCTTACCCCCAGTGCTTGATGAATCTAATTAGTCGTCGTTTTAGGTCAGCCAAGTGTAATTTTCCTGCCTCCAGAAGAATCTATTCAATGTCTTTCTCATGGATTGAGCAAAGTTAATCTTCCGCTGCCGCACTTTGTCAGAGTAATGCCACTTTTCAAGTTACACTGAGGATGAGTTCTTTTATCCTTTGTTGTTCTGGTTGTATCTCAACATTGACCATCCGGTAATTTGCGTCGAATCGGCATTTTCGTCAGCCCTTATTCACCATATGTTGGAGGCGACAATTAAGTTGCTGTTTATTTTTGCCACGGACGTCACATCCTTTCGTTACAGTGGTGTTGTACTTTTTTTTTTTTTGGCGAATCTTCTCACCCGATCTGTGTAGCGGCGAGACAATGAAGTTCTCAATTGAATCGATGTTATCTGCAGTTGCCATTTTCAGTGCAGAGAGCATTCATAATTATAATTGACATAATGCCGTATGCGTGTTAATTTCTAGGGTGTTGGTCATTGAATAAGCCTTCGTGTGAACAGAAAATATTATGAGTACTAGGAAGCTCCGCCCCTGCTCGTTTCGCTCACCAACCCCCGTTTGCCACCTGCAGTGGCTCAGTTCTGTTTGTGGCGGGTTACAATTGATGATTTTGACACTTTTACTTCTAGATGTCTGGTCCTTTAAACGTGTACTTTGTTTAGTAAGCCTTTTACACTAAGAAACGTTTCGAATTTCATCTCGTTAAACAACATCTCACAATGCCTCACACATTACTTTTTCGTACATGAAATTTTTTCTTTCTCTGATGAGCACTCAATCATTCACAGTTCATCAACTATGTTCAGTTTTTCCCTATTATTTATTACTTACTCAAATATTTTCAAGATAACTAAATTATTTTCTCCTTTTATTCCCCATGGTATTTATTAGCTCATCTCTTTTTTTTTGCGTAAACTTCCTTCTTCTTGAGCTCATAGTGTTTTATAACAGCATCAGTTTGTTTCTTGTCTCTGTTCATGTAACTTCAACTGTCCGCAGTTGATCACAGTAGTTCTCTGAATGGAAATATTGTTTTATTAAATACTTTATGCAAAAAAGAGTAAGACAAAAATTTATAGGATCGGGTAATGAGAAGAGTTTGAATCAGAATGGGTAAAATAAATAAATTAGTGAGTAAACAAATAAAATCTGAAAATTTTCTAATTGCTGAAACAACAAATTACGAATAGTAATACAAGTACTGCAGTTTTTCTACGTGGACCATGACGTCAAACTCGCCTAAACCTTGACTTTTATCATGTTAAAAACATTTAGTTCTTCTTTTTCTAATGTATCATCAGACTTCAAATTTCCTCGTATGTAGAAAAATTCAGACTTTTAAATGGTAAGTAAAAAATGTTTGTTTAAAATTGGAGTGAAAAAGAGGACCATTAAAAAATGGCTCCAAAATTGAAGCACCCAATCTCTGAAACAGATACTTGTGGAAAAAATTGTTTGTGGTCTGATCTCCCGAACTCCCACAAAGTCATTCGTTTTTCTTTTTTTTCTATTATCAGTATTGAATAAAGCAATTTTTTGAAATTGCTTGGTAAAACTCATTACTTCGAAACATTTGTTCCAGCGACATTCGCTAAAACAAGACTCTACTTCGAGGTATAACCAGACTAATAAAATAACTGATTTAATGGCACTAACACTTTCACAAAATGAAATGAAATATGATTTAGTTTATGATACATGTCTCTGTTTTTCGCTTTAAAAAGTTGGTACATCAGTAAATTCATTAAACACGTGGAATTTCGATCATAAAAAGATGCTGAAAATTGTACACCATTATTCAAAGTTTCACTTAATGAAGTTTATAATTAATTGATTTTAGTAAAATATATAAAGTCCTTTAAATGAAATTTGTATCACAATTAACAAAAAGATTCTTCCCTAAGTTATATCACTTCTACCCGAGAAAGTAACGTTAATTTTTCTTTTATTTACTTAAATATCGTCATTAAGAAAAATTTATCTGCAATCAAATGCCTTTTGGAAGACTGTAAATTAAATAAATTTGACTTTCCCCTTAATTTAATTCTTTACAACTTTCTTGTGTGAATGTTCTTAGACATTACCAGAACAGGTTTTTTCCCCCTTAATTCGTAATTTCTTTCCATTGCGTACTTCCATATTGCTTTTTGAGGAAGACAAACAACCTCAAATTTTATTTGATTTGCAATATGCAAATCCAATCCACAGTTCCTTTTTGAAAAACTCTGTGAAGAAATTAATTCCACAATGCACCTTAACGACAAGAAATAACTTCATATTTTCTTCTTTTCGTATATTTAATTAAGATTTTAAATAAAACCAGAAAAAGTTACGCTTAATTTACTTCAGCGGGCAACTTTTTTTTTTAGAGACACTTCTTTCATGCTGTGCATTTTACCCTCCATTTAATTTCGTTCTCTGTCCAATCAAGTCTTGGTATTTTTTGATGCGGTCCAATCGGAATTGCATTTTTTCCCTGGAAGGCTTAAACCCTTTACAAAAAGAAGCCTACAGGCAAAAATCTTTAATTCATTACTGAAAAAACAGTCCAAAGATCAAAGCAGCGAAGAATGAATTTTTACGGCTCCATAATTTTCTATTCTGACTTTTAAAACTTCGTGAAAAAAAAAAATAATTCTATTTTTGTGCTCTTGGTATGAAATTTGGGGATTGTGTTTAAAATTATGTAGCATATTTGATTATGAGAATGTGCTCTATGGCGAACTTATTCTTCTATTTATTCTGAGAAAGTTCATTATGCGTTATTTTTTTATGGTTGCCGTTTGAATTTTTGCACTTTTTTCGATTACCACTACACAAGCTCACATTCATATAAAGGGTGAACAGAAAAAGTACCCTAAAAGTAAAATGAAACTACAAAAAAAAAGGGGGGGAGAGATAAGTATGATTTATTCTAATTACAAAAAAAAAAAGAAAAGAAATAAAATAAACCCCCGATTATCGCAGAATAGGGTTGCTCAGTAACTGCAAAAAATTTCGTCTTCTGTGTAAAAATGATTCATGTGAAATCAAAAAACTAAACTTTCGTGCACAGCAAGGGGGAATGGTGAACCCCCCCCCCCTCGGCCTTGGTCTTAACATTATTGCTATCATAATACTTAGTTTATGCGCATGTAAGGACTGTTTTTGTTTAAAAAAAATAATAAAAAACCTTTAAGACGGTAATTCTGACTGCGATTGTGCCCACGGTGAATGTCTTTTTTTTTGCTTTAGTGTAACTGATCAACTTTTTTTAGCCAATTTTTTTAAAGTTGCTGGATGTTTAAACATTTATTTTATGCTTTTTCATATAACCCATTGAGAAGTAGAAGCGTAAAACTATCCATGTTAAAATAATTTTTGCCCAAAGAATATATAGTAGTTAACCGTCGTTGGTGGACTCCAATTTCTTCCGAGTTTTGGTTGTCCCGAGGGACTGAGGGGGAACTTCGATTTTTCACTATAGAAGTAGATTTTGTAGGATGCTGAAATTAATACAGATGAAAAATATTTGTGAAAGGATAAATTCTGAATAAAAATATTTTTTTCTAAAAACCTTTTCTCAAGCCCGGCTTTGATAAACTTCAAAAATTAATGAATCACATAATTAATTAAGATCTTGCTAAGTACAGTAGAACCTCGTTGATTCGGTTCTCGTTTATTTGATTCTCCGGCTAATCCGGATAAAATTTGAAGAGTTTCAAAAAAGTTCTATATTCACACAAATAATAATTTTAAGTTATGAAAGCTGAGCATGTGTGATCGTCAAATATTTGCTTTTTATTTTGATTGAATGTACAGAAATCGCGCAATAAATTATAGCAATTTAAAAAACGTATTTGGAGCGTCAGTTTGACACCACTGCAACTGAACTATAAATGATAAAGTGTTTGATTGAATGATATAAACGATAAAGAGCGGATTGTGTGAAACAATTCTATGTAACTTTGTTACAAAGCGTTTCTGTTTGCAAAATAAAACGTACTCCTGCTTATTTAAGGATCTGTCTTGCTTATTTTCCATTCTGAACGGATTATCCAGATTTGCGTTTATTCGGATTGCCTTTGGTCTCTTTTAATCCGGCTAAACAAAGTTCTACTGTATTTAATAGTTTCAGAATAAATAAACAGCGCACCATGACACTCACAAGAGAAGCAATATTTTCTTTCCTCTAGAAATTCTAAATCTGTTTTCCTAAGTCCAAAAATCATAATCATAAAGGGTTATGCAAAAAATAGTGAACAAAAGAAAAAAAAAGTGAATGAAATAAAGGTTATATTTATTTACTGATTATTAAGTCAGTCAGTATAGCGAAACTTTGATTCAATAAGACTTAATCACCAAAAAAAAAAAAAAAAAAAAATCTTTTAAACACCCAAGAAGGGAAGGACTAGAGCTGTGAAAGGTTAAAAAAACATGAATATTTGTAGCAAGAAGTGAGGCTCTTGGGTTATTCCCCCTAAAATATTTTTAAAACTCTTCAAAACAATTTTTTTTTTGGTATGGTAGCTTTTATTGTTTTGCTGATCAATACATTTTGGCCAGTTATAAGAGGCTGCAGAGTCAGAGTCAGATTGGTTTTGGGGCAAAAGGAGTAGGAGTCGGAGTCGGGAATCTAAGGTTTAAAATTACGGGAGTCGGAGTCGGTCATTTTCCCTCAATATCTTCAGCTCTGCCAGTGCTTACGGAGTCGGAGTCGGAGTTGCCCATTTTCCCTCAATGTCAGCAACTCTGCCAGTGCTTACGGAGTCAGGGGACGGATTCAGTCATCTTTCCTCCGACTCCACAACCCTTTTTATAAGTACATAAAATTCACTTGTCAAGTTTTGATTAATTAAAACATTTTGTTCAACGTTTTTTATAATATGGGACAGTATAAAGAAAATTTTAATTTTATAAATTTTCCGAGTTCTTATTTTTATTTTTTTCATGTGCAGAAATGTTCGTACTATAAAGTTTTACCCTCATCTTTAGATTGCAAAATTTCATTTTTTACCCACTGAATAAGAAGTATTTTTCTGCATTTTTTAAACGCAAAATGTTTTTTTTTTCGTTAGACTTAATAATTGTTTTTTAATGTTGTCACATTTGGGCGATTATCAAATACTTGAATTAGATATTCAGTTTTATTTCATTATTTAAATTAAGTGCAAATTAATATCAAACGTGTCATTTCATTGTCTTTATGGCAAAAAATTTAAAAGATATGTAATTGAATTACTCTGCCGCAAAGCATACGAACAAATCGATTTTTTTGGACAGAGAAAACATTTGCAAAGAAAGAAAAAACTTAAACAAAATATACTTTCTATTTAATTAAAAGAAATGCTACAGAAGAAGTATTTGAACTGAAAGATACGAAATCAGCGAAAGCAAAAATACGCCTGAAGGCCTTTTGAGGAAAATTCCTTATCTCTTTTCCCTTTTTAATTCGACCTTTTCCACATCAACGCCGAATGATGAAGATGGGGGAAGGGATTATGCGACACACATAGAGGGAAAAAAATACTGATAAAAAAAGCAATGAATAAAGAAAGAGGGTACAGGAAAAAATCTTTCCCTACTTCATCAAAGTGAGCGTAAAACATAGCCCTTGTGTTTTTCCATGAAGCCTAATTTCGTATTTAATTTCTGTTCCAGAAATTCCCTCTCATGGTGGTGGCGCGTTGGTTTTTGTACCAGTTTGCAATTTTTTCCCCTTTTTCAGAAGTTGAAAAAAAAAAGTTACATTGCAGTTAGCCTTTTTTATGAAGAAGTTTTTATTGAAAGAGGGACATTTCGCTCAGCAAAAACTTCGAACCTTTAATTTCGAAGTCGCGTAGAATTAGAACGTGGGGATGCAAACGTATTCTTCAAGAAACTTTTTTGAGACGAACAAAGTTTTTATTGAAACGTTTGTTTTATCTTATTTTCTGCAGGTCTCTTCTTCAGAGGGTGGATACGCTGTGAGTTTATTAAAATTGGCTTTTGAAGGTAATTGTATTTTTTTCTCCTTTTTCGTAGATGAATTTCATTTATAGAATTGAATTGAATTATTTCAATATTAGCATTTGATATAATCATTTTGACATAATATTTCATAGAAAAAAATAGCATAAACTGCCTAATTGCCAGTCTTAAAAGTTTAACAAATGTGATCTAGGCAAATTTATTTCTTTAAAATTGAAATGGAATACGATCTTATGCTTCCATATACGTTTCCCTGTACTTTTTACCCGTTACTTGAGACCTAGATGTATTAAATATGCTAAGAATACGCTTTTCCATATTTTAGTTGAACTTTATAGGTATGAAAGTTACATCAATATTAATGCCTATATTTACAACTTCGTCCTTAAATTTATGCATGTATGTATGCTTATTTTTTCAAGCAAGAATAAGTCTTAGAGCTCATTTCATTAAATTAGAAAATTGTCATATGTTTTTCTTTATATAACTCAATTAAAAACTGAAGTCTGACCCAACCGTCCATGAGGACCAATGCCAACTGGTGCTCATTTCAGTTAACGAGAACGAGGGCTCTGGGGTCCGGCCAGGTGGTCAATCAAGCGCGGAAACCCCAGGGTTTATTTACTAATCACGCTAGATACTCATTTTATCAACCCACTGGTCAGCTTTACGTTGTACAGGGTGATTCAAAAAGGATGGTGGAGTTTCGAGCGTGTAAATTTCTAAGAGTAAAAATAGTACAAAACGATTTTTTTTACATACTTAAATCATTCTAAAGATGCTCGATGTGCCCTCCTCCTGACACCCGAACGACATCGTCCTTGTATATACTCGACTCCTACCATATATACGTTATAGCATGTCCGCGTCCACAGAAGCAATTGCTGCAGTAATCCGATTTTTCAGTTTGTCAACATCTGCATGTAAGAGGGGGTAGAGACAGAGAATTTTTTATGTATGCCCAAAAGGAAGAAATTCCATGGTGTTAGGTCTCGTGCCCTAGAGAGCCAAACATAACTTGTTATACCTATAAATCTGCCAATAAAGTAAACAAATACTTTTTTCCTGAGAGCTAAGCTTAATATTCATTAAAGCTGCCACAACTAGCATACTTTTTTTTTTTTTTGGCAACCAATTCCACTGCTTGAAATATATTAGTATTAGATTTATTTCCTATCTGGATAAATTTCCTTCCATATTCGTCGCACTTTCTGGGGGGAAAAATTGATTGGCCATGCTAATTAAAAAATGTTCTCTCATTAGGAAAGTACTTCGAATATCGCCTCTGATTTTACTTTATTAAAATAGTGTAGTCTGACTAATTAATCAATACACCTCACTAAATGAGCAGTTCATTTCATTTTTTGAGATTTTTTTGGAGCTTTCCATAAATGATGTCACACTTTCCATGAACATTTTGACCCCGTCCCCCATTTGTCACAAAATCATTGTTTAGAATTGGTGATAAAACATAAGCTAAACTTGAAACGATAAATAAAAAATTCAGCAATTGAAAAGATCTCTTTATTTCATTTATTTATTAACTAGTGGTATCCGCACGGCTTTGCCCGTAATAGAAGATTAAAAGGTCTTTTGGTTCGTCCGTATATTTACAAATCATGTATGGTGAATTTTCTCGCCTATTGGCTTGTGTCCATGTTACGGTTACACGTTATGATAATTTCGTAATTTAGTCGTCCATCTTATGATATTTTTGTTCTTAAATTGGAATAGAAAAAGAACCACATCGAATTTTCGAAAAATCGCTTCGAGGTGCACACCCCCATGCTACAAACTAACTTTGTGCCAAATTTCATGAAAATCGGCCGAACGGTCAAGGCGCTATGCGCGTCAGAGATCCAGACATCCAGACATCCTACAGACATCCTCCGGACAGAGAGACTTTCAGCTTTATTATTAGTAAAGATTGTTGCTGTTGTTATTCTGACGAAACTTTTAAAAACGATTTATCACCTATCCTTTTTTTTTTTTTTTAGTTTTAATGTTTCTCGAATTTGTAAGTCAAGAAACTTTAAATTTGATTAGATTGTAAGAAAAATAAGTGTTTTCATATTGTTGATTTTTTTTTTTTTTTTTGGTATTTCCTGAAAATCATTGAATTTAACCAGCATAAGCATTTGAGCATTATTAGTTTTTAGTGTGCTTATAACAACAAAGCAAGTGTGACCATAACTGATCATACGAGTGTATTCCAAGTTATGTCAAAAAAAAGTTATAAATCATATTTGAAAACTAAATAAAATTTCACAACTGTAAAAGTGCTATTTCTTAGTTCTAACACCGTGAGAATTAGTTTTTTCCATGAACTAGAACTGCAACATCATTGTTCAACAACATTCCAAGTTAAAAAAAAAAAAAACCCTTAACCATGCCCATAACTAATAATTTACCTTATTATAATTTTCTGAAAAAGAAATTCTGCAAATTTCATTTACTGGTCGGACTGCCTTAGTAACATCTCAGTCCATTCAACATTGATCCTATTCAACATAATTGAGAAATTCATTGCGCAAAAAGCTCAAAAATTCCATCCCTCTTAACTTGGAAACTTTTCTTTAAAATGCTACTCTGACACAAACTATTCAATACTCCCGGCAGGATTTCTCTCCAATTTAAACAAACCAGTCGAAAGTGAGGTGGTGAAAAGTAACAAACTTTTGCATCCATAAATCTCGAGAAACGCAACAAAATTATCATCTTTGCCTTTCCTGCTTAAAGAGCATCATGAACGGCGGCTTGGACCCTCACTATTTGCACAGTGTGTACAACCACCAGCACAACGAACGCGCTGCCATTTGCATAATCGTATGCGCAGCCTTTTGCTTTTGGTTCGTTAGGTCCGAGAAGTCCGGGACTTAATTTTGACGAACGCTGGAATATCCGGGAAAGTTGAAGCGGACCAGAAATTGCGCACCACTCGATAAAAGAGGACGTTGAATGTTCATTAAAAAGGAGCCAACGAGACTAAGCAATCGAAAAATGCAACAGAATCGTTAAGCTTTCTCTGGGAATGGCCCAATCAACAAAAGCACCACCGTGCTCAAGGAAAAATCCGCAAGTAAGAAGGAAAACATAAAAAAAAAGCAATTTTTCTTTCTTGTTTTTGTTAGCCCCCCCCCCCCCCCGCCCTCCATTCGCCCACTACCACTCATTTAATATAAGATTCTTATAAACTTATGTTTTTTTTTTTTTCCAAAACTGACCCATCTAGAAAAATAAAGGTTCGAATTGAATGTATCCAAAATACAAATTGAGTAGAATTCGGCAACGATCATACGTATTCCATCCGAGGACTGCAGTTTCGTGTTTTTTAGCATTCATCAGCCCGGAATAGGAACTCTCAGGTAGATCCTATTCCGGGCTGATGAGTGCTAAAAAGCACGAAACTGCAGTCCTCGGATGGAATAACTGAGCTGGCGGTGTATTTAAGTATTTCTGTCTTAACCCTGGCTTAGGGCGGTAATTTGCTACAAAATATGAAATTATTATTTCGATCGGGATTGGTAAAAGTAAAGAGACAGCACGACACTAGTTCAGCGCAAATGTAGTTTGGAAAAAATGAAGATAAGCCTTGAAAACAAGAAGTATTTTATTTCTTGTTGATCATCTTTTCTGCCTTGAGGCAACCAATTGATTTTGGCAACAGTTAGAAAACGGAAGCGATTTTTTTTTCTTCAATTAAGAGTTGTTGACTTTTAAAAACTTAGCAATGAAATAGAAAGAGATTTTTTTTTTTTTTTACTTTTTTTGTATATTTTGTAAATAGTTCTAATTATTCTTTAAAACTTAAAATAATATAGAAATTCAAATTAGAAAGGCAGTAGTTTTGACGCTATTGCTGAAAAGTAATGTAACTAATATTATAAACTTACTTTTTTATTAATTGTTTAGAGGCAAGCATTGATAATTTTGTTTTAAAACCATGTTTATTTATAGCCCACACTAAGTATCATTTATAATTAGCACAAAAACGTTTTAAAAAATAACGTTTTGATGGAAAACAATCAAATCAAACATTATAACATCTGAACGCTTTAAAGTCATTTTTAAATGTAAGAAAGCGACTGCAAAACTTTTAAGAACTATTTTAAACAGTTAAATAAGCTCTTAAAAGATCTGAACATTTTCATCCGAACCTGACATTCATAACACTTAAAGCAGCAGTAGCACTTAATATTTCACCCGTCTTTAACCTAATTGTCGTTGAAGACGTTTAAATGGCTCATTTCGCACGTAGAGTAAGAAAGCGAAGGGAACTAAGATAAAATGGGGGAGGAGGGGAGAACTCAGGCAGTGATCGAATACTTTTTAAAACCAGCAGGTGGTAAAAACGTGATCCATTTTTTTTTTCTCCTGCTCTCTGGAAGGAAAATTTTCATTTATGTAAAAAGCATTCTTAGTAAAATTTAGAAAGTGAGGGAAAAGTCCGAAAAATAACTTAGCTGAATTATGTAAAAGATTTTTGTTTGAGTTTATTCAATAATCTTTCTTTCAAATGTGGCAGTACTTGCTAAGTCTTTTTCTCATTCTTTTTTTTTTTTCCAACCTAGTTTTGTAGAAAAAAAAAGACAAAAAGAAAAAAAAAGTCTTAAAAGAACAATTTGATAAAATAATTTGGTCTCCAAAACTAGTATCTCTAGAGCTTTGGAAGCATAACACAATAGTTAAAATCCTATTCTATGAAAATATGTGTAACCATCTCCATGTTATGCGACTTTCATGGACTGATATCCCGGTCGATACAAAATTTTGCGAGATGTTGCCTTATCGAAAAATTGTCGCCAAATGCGTCACCAAATGCCAAGCAGCCTCCGAAAACGGCAGTTTAGAAAGCACAGCCTTCTAGGTGAAGGCATTAAGCAGGGTTCTGAGCACTCTGGAGCTTAGCTAGTGCCAATTCTGAAGCCAAAGGTGACCGCCTATAGTGAGCGCTGTGAGCCTGGAGGTAGACTTACAAAGATTTGCAAAAATTCCCCGAAATTTTACGATGAAAAATACTGGTGTCCAGGCTGGCTAGTACTTTTTACGGTAAAGTCCTATTTCATTGTAAAATTTTACGTAGGAAAAACAAGAACACTGTGACTAGTTGCGGTGAGTAAAAATGATATGCAAGCTATGGAGGTTGGACCTGAATTCCTATTATTCGCCGATAGGTTTTCTAACCCCTATACTGAATGGATCTCGATGAGAGAGCGGAAATAAAAAAATACATACTTTGCACCATAAGACACTTGGTGTAACAATTGACGCTACAATTGTTACAATTGCTGGTACAATTTACTGTAAAAATTTTCTGCACTGTAAACCTTCCGTTTTTCAGTAAATATTCTTGAATTTTGTGTAGGTGGTGAGGCACTAGGACAAATCATACCTTCCCTTTTTGAAAAAAGTATGGCGTTGTGAAGATAACTTTCACTGTCATTTCAACAAAACACTGATGACCTATAGGTATTTGATATGAACTAAGGAGTAATTATCAAAAGGTAATCTATCCATTCTGTAGAAAAACTCATTGTATGACATTTTCTAAATCTTTCAGATGACCTTAATCGAATCATTTACTCTCAAGAAGTTCAAACGGGGCAAATCCTAATTTATTTAAGGGTCAAGCTTGACTTTCTGATCGAAAGGTAACAAATCCGTCCTCTACACTTTTTATTTTGAACAAAAAGGGACATATCATGAATGAATGTGTAATACGAAATTTTTTTTAATTCAAATGAACTGATGTTCAAAAATCTTCAAATTTGAATTTACTAGGTGAAATATTAGAATTTTGGTGAAATTGGAATTCTTAACAATCAGGTTTTCGTTCAAAAGAGCACATATCCAAAATTAAGATGGCGATATCTCCTTGTTTTTTTTTTTTTTTTTTTTTGGTACAAAAATTTCTTACTCTGGGACATGGTTTTCTGTGCTTGTGGGCTCAATTCTGTACCTAGAAAAAATTATAAAACTATTTTGCTTTTACCCTAATTAATTTTTTTCTCCTCCTGAAAATTTTGGGAAAACGGATATGCAGGGTGTTCCGTTATAACTTGCAAGACCTTTATTTTCGCAACCGTTAGTCCTAGATGTATACTTCTAATTGCAAAAATGTTCAAAATCAGATGCAGAGTTAAGATATTGAAAGTTTGAAGTAAAAATAAAAATAGGTCAAAAAATACAAAAATTAACTTTTTACACGGGCCTCAGATCCCCTAACTAATATTTAGAGAAATAATCTCCATTAAAAACTAATACTGACGCAAAAAAAAAAAAACTTGACATTTGTGCGATCAAAACTCAAGGAGATATTCCATTTCAAAGCTTTAAGGGACCATACAGAAGATGAGATTGGAACTTATCGCCCTTTCAGAAGAATGACAGGTCGTCAAAGTAAGAAAAAAAAGGTATTTGTATTTTTCATTGCTATTCAAAAATAAATGCAAATGTTATGTCGTGATACGGAAAACACACTACAAAATCTCGAACAATTTGAGAAACCACAGTCTATGCACTGCACACATATAATTTTAAACACTTGTTAGCTGCTATATTTCCCCCCAAAAAGTGTTATTGTCGGCGAGTGAAAAGTGGTCTAAGTCACAAAACGCTGCGTTTTATATCTCGGTGAATATTGTTCGTACTAATTTCAAACTTTTTTTTGTTAGAATTACTTTTTTAATGGAGATTATTTCCCTAAATATAAGTTAGGGGACCTGGGGTCAGTATAAAGAACTAAATTTTGTATTTTTGACTAATTTTTATTTTTACTTAAAACTTTCAATATCTTAACCCTGCATCTGATTTTGAACATTTTTGCAATTGCAAGTATACACCTAGGACTAATGGTTGCGAAAATAAACGTCTTGCAGGTTAAAACGGAGCACCCTGTATATGTTCCCTTTTGATAAATTAGTTCTCAACTAATCTACTGAGGCATTTGTTGGAGTAGAAGGAGAATTCTTGTAAAAATGCTCTTCAACTTTTAATAGGCTTCAATGTTTATTCTATAAGTCACTTTACTCTAGATTACGTGCTTGAGAACCGTTTAGCAAAAGATAATTTAGTTTTAATAGATTTCATTTTTCAGACTAGTGGAAATTTCAATAAAAAATTTCGCCTCTTATGTTGATGCATTATATTTACTTAGAGTTATCTTTTTAATATCAGACCTAAATTCAGCATTCAAAGTTAAAATTTGTCTGAGAAGAAAAAGTACCAAATTCATGCCATAAAAGATTTGAGATCAACAAAAACTACATGAGTATATAAAATAGTTAGTCGTAAGTAACAGTCTGAACAAAATTCAGAACAAATGATTCGAACTCGAAAGTTTTTTCGTTCAGAATTTTCCAGATTATACGCAGCATAAATATCACAGCGATATATCCTTCAAAAGTTTATGAGTTCTACTGGAATCTTTCGGAATTTCAAAAGTAGAAAGAAAAAAAAAAGAAAGTCAATTGCTTTGCGCTCTTAGGTCTAAGATGTGTGGAAAAGCCAAAACAAATCCATTTATGGGAAATTTCGGCGAAACAAAGTGTCAAATTGAGTTAAAATGCCGAGTTGTTACTTTTTTACCATATTAATGAAATGATGTCGTTGTACTTTCATCACATGATTCAATGGATCATTAACTATCACTATTTAAAACAAATTGAAAAGTAAAAGTTCTGAGTAATATATCAATGAAGATCAACTATAATCTCTGTTGTTTCACATACATTAAATCGCAACACGAGAGCAGGGAGGTAGACCCCCACCCCCCTCTTTCTTGAATGCTTATGAAAAAAATTAAAAACATATTTTTAAATCTAAATGTACCAATCAATCAAGAACTAAATATATTAGCTACACTTCATTAGAATGAAGAAAATAGCACAACGAGAATTTGTAAATAAATTACTCCGCGTTGATAAATTAAAAGTAAAAATATTAGGAAATTCGATCCTTTCAAAAAATCTTTGAGAATCTTCATCTTTTACTAACAAAAAAAAAAAAAAAAAAAAGTTGGAATAAAAATGGTCAAAAAAAAAAAAAAAAAAAAAAAAGGAAAACGAAAATTTGTTGCTTAACTTAAGCTAATGTTGCTAAATTTATTTCACCTACAATGACTATTCACTAATTACTTCAAAACTGATAACAATTGAATAAATGAGCTCATAGATCAAAACAAACAATGCTACTAGTCAAGAGATAAATAAACAACACAGCAATATTCTAAGCGGTAAATGCAAGTTATTTTATGAACTTAAAGCAAAAAAAAAAGCAGTAAACGAGCGAAACAGCTGCTAAAACGGGAATTCTGAGTTATTCAACGCATTGCCTCTTTCGCGAAAGGAGATAATCACTTCTAAATTCTATATCTTAGACAGAATGTTTTTCATATGTTTTTACGAATTCCAGAATCGCTGCATAATTAGTTATAGTGTTTTCACTGCTAATAGCAGATTTCACTGATTACCTCAGAATTGTATTGCCTTTATTTGTGTATATTATGCTGCCTTTATTTGTGTATATTATGCTGTACAGTTTACAAGTTAAATTAAATTTACCGCTTTCAAAATTTTCACATTATTTTTGCCTAACTTTTTATTTTACTGAATGTATTGTTGATTCTGATTGCAAGGGTTCCTCTGACCAGTCTTATACTTTTGCGGTGTCAGTAAAACCCCGCTATTGATCAAACGCTACAATTCGCAATAAAAAGTCTATCACCACTGATTCTCGCGCCTTTATCTTCGTCAAACAGCAAATTTTCGTGTGATTTTGCGTGATCAAATTCTGAAACTTCCCTCCTAATACACAACGAAAATATTCAATTCGATCATTCCGTTTCCCAAATCATTTGAAGCATCCATATCATCTCAAGAAACTCTTAATTAAGAAAGTTTTCTTTCTCCGAATTATACCACTCAACTCACATGATCCTGAGAGATCTTTTCCTCTGCACTCCGTTTAATTTGATTGACCCATTCCCAATTTCCCTATACACATATCACTTGGAGAAAATCCTCCATCCTTTCGTGTTTGATCAAGATCGTCTGCAATCTCGATATGATAAGATGCCGCTCTTTCCGGAGAACTAGTAACATTCTGTCGCCGGAGCAACTTGATACCGCCAAAACCCTTTTACCCAAAAGCGAAAAGTTTACCCATCGTCAATTTCCGTTCTCCGATATGATCATGGAGATGTTCACCGGCGACACTAAACCAACAACGCCGGCGAAGCAATGTGTGCTCACGGGATGTGGAAACACCTGAGCCTCGGCTTCGGCTTCTCGCTAAAGGTGTAACTAAACGAGCGCTGCTTTAAGATATTATTGAAGTGAATGTTTTATGACGGGGAATTTTTCATCGAGGTTTGTCTATTTGTTACTCAAATTCGCAATGGTTGAAACCAGGGTTGTGAAGTTGGAGTCGTGGACAGGGGTGGATCCAGAAATATTTGGAAGGGGGGGTCAAGTTTTAATGACCAGCGTTATATATCCTGCGTAAAAATCTTCTCTTAAGCAGGAGTGCCCACCCTCCCCCCTCCCCCCAATAAGATGAAAACTCATTCAAAAATACCCCCTCCCTACAATTTTTCAATGGTTAAGCTCATTAGAGATGATTGTGCTTTTGAAAATGAACAAAAAAACTGAAAATAGCAATAGCCCATTTAAATGAACCCAGTCAATCCTTTGAACTGTGACGTGATGAAGAAGAAATACCTTACAGAACCAAGCAAAAAACAGGTTAACATTGATTCTATGTACTATTTTTTAGAATCTAAAAATTTGAAAATTGGTAATTGACTCATAATAAAATTCTTGTCACAGGGAGGTCAACTGACCCTTTGACCCTCCCCTGAATCCACCCCTAATTATGGAGTCAGATTCAGATTTTGGGGTAAAAGGGTCGGAAGAGTTGGGAATCGAAGACTTTAAAATTCCAAGAATCGCAGTCGGAGTTGGTCATTTTTCCTCAGAACCAGTGCTACCTGCCAGTGCTATGTAGTCAGAGTCGGAGGAGTGGATTCAGAGTCGGACTGATTTTGGAGTAAGGAACCAGAGCTGAAATCGAATTGATTTTGGAGTAAAGGAGTCGGAGTAGGGAGACGAAGGCTTCAAAATGCCAAGAATCGCAGTCGGAGTTGGTCATTTTCCTTCAGAGTCCTCTACCTGCCAGTACTATGGAGTCAGAGTCAGAGGCGTGGAATCAGAGTCGGACTGATTTTGAAGTAACGGAATCAGAGTTGGAGTCGAACTGATTTTGGGATAAAGGAGTCGTAATCGGAGTCAAAGGTTGTAAAATTCCTGCAGTCGGAGCAGGAGTCGGTTATATTCTCTCTAACTCCACAGTCCTGGTTGAAACTATGAATTTCGAAAAGGATTGCCGTGCGTTGTTCAATGAACTTTTCCTAAAAAAATAATTTTAAATCTTTGCTTCTCACTGCCTTAAGAAGTAAGGTCGCCTTGATGACTTACTGAAAATTATAGAAATAGCATCTCTAACCCTTTCTCACTGCATAAAAACAAAGATTTTTAGTCAAGTAATACATGATTGTATTACATTATCAGCTGAAAAGCTTGCTTCCAAATAGAGTTTCACTTTTTTTCCGTTTAAAAAAAAAAAGATAAAAAAGAAAACTGACTTTATTTCTTTTGAAGTATAACTGTATATGACTTGCACCCTTTCGTTACCAACAAATAACGAAGTGTAACGACTTACTTCCATTTAAAGGTAATTCTAGCTTATTTCTCTTTTTTTTTTGTGTAAATGCAGCATAAATTTTAGCTATACAATTTCGGAAGGTAAGTCAGTCACCACTATACTGCAATACCGGTATACCGATTACCGGTATTTCGAGCTATTTGCTATTTCGTAATACCGGTATTTGCCGAAGTAAAATACCATTGTTTTCGGTATATTAGCTAAAAATAATAAATAATTTTTATTAATGAGTTTTCAGTTTACTAGATTTTGAACGAGCATTTCTTTTTCCATAAAATAGAACTAAAATCAATCTATTGATGCAAAAAATTGGCTTCTAAAACAAGAACTAAAGGAATATCATTAAATAAAAGTAGCGGAAAGAATTGCAAAAATGATATTTTCATTACTAGATGGTGAGATGAATGTGTACCTAAGATAATTTCAAAAATAATTTCGGACGTATTTGTCCTATGAATAGGTTATTCTAACCATCAATTGCAGCAATACTTTAGGACACAGATTTTATAAATATTTGTCTCAGTTGTACTGAATTTTGACAAAAACTGATACTGGCAAGATATTTTTATTTAAAAATTATACCTATAATGGCTTGAAAAATTTTGGCAGAGGTAAGCCATAATCAACTGCAGCGAGTAGATATTTACATAATGATAATTGTGTAAAGAAGTGAAATTGAAAAGAAAACGAAAACGAATGAAAGAATTTTAGTTAAGTTTACCGCAAATTTCAAACCAAAGGGCCTATTAAAAGCAAACACAGACCTATCCTATCCAAGAGAAAATCATTGAAGATGATATTAATATTAGAAAAGTATCGTCTCTCGAAGAGAAATTACAACTAGCTATAAATTCAAATAATAACAATGCACACAATACAGAATAAACAAAAACATACACACACACAAATTTATTAATCCAAAAATATCATGCAAGAGACCGAATATTTTGAAGATGAAGGGCTTAGAATAGAGGAGTTGTATAACGCATTGTTAGCAGTACTATCGGCTTACGTGAATTCATTAAGTGTATTTTCAATTGTAAGAAATTAGTGCACTAAAATTAGCTCCAGGCTTAGAGAGAATTCAATAGATGAATTGTATGTCTTGCTATTATTGATTTTTTATTATGACAATTGTTCTTTTATTTTATATTTGTTAATATATTTTTTATGTTTTTATAAATAATACAGTTTTTGCACAAAATTATGAAACTTGGCAACGATACACTGCGTTTTCGATCCTTAAAAAAAATAAAAAATAAAAAAAATCTAATACCGGTATTAATACCTGCATTCCGGTATCACGTTTCAAAAAATACCGAATACCGGTATTACATTTTTGGTTCGGTATTGCAATCCCTAGTTACCACAAATCTTGGTTTACAAATTATACTTCTTTATTGAATCATAATTTTCAATTATGTTTAGCGTTAAGTGTATTGTTGCGAGATTGCTTATACAAATTCAACTATTCTGTGTTAGATCCCACGTGCTAATTTCAAAGCATGTTTTTTTTTTTTCTTACTTGTTTCATATTGCTTTTAGATTTTATTTTGACAAGCGGTCGTTTAATGGTAGTTTCTGCCGTTGCATATTGGTTATAGTTCTGTTTAATATAGTCGGTTTTATCTTCTCTTTATAGTAAGCTAGTGGCACCGCACGGCTTTGCCCATAGTAGAAAATAAAAAGGTCGTTTAGTTCGCCTGTATATTTACAAATAATTTATGATAAATTTCTCGCCAATTGGCTTGCCCATGTTACGGTTCTACGTTGTGATAACTTGGTAATTTACTCGTCCATCTTATGATAATTTTGCTCGGGAAAATGTTCTTAAAATTGGAACAGAAAAAGAATAAAATCGAATTTTCGAAAAATCGCTTCTAGGTGCACACCCCCATGCTACAAACTAATTCTGTGCCAAATTTCATGAAAATCGGCCGAACGGTGTAAGCGCTATGCGCGTCACAGAGATCCCGACAAACAGAGATCCGGACAGAGAGAGATCCTGACAGAGAGACTTTTAGCTTTATTATTAGTAAAGAAGAGAAGAACTTGTTTTCTGTGCATTCTCGTATAACGCACCACGTGATTACAAAGGAAAGCTACAATTTGTTAAACTTGAAGTAATCCCCTTTGACACAAATTTGCTTGTGATTCAATTATTTTTGGAAAAATAAAACAATTTCACACTGTGTTTTCAATATGACTTAACTTTGTTTGCATTTTTTTTAATTATTTTTTTGGTAAATATGTTGCTAGATTTGTGACGCTACCTTTTCCATCGAGAAGTCAATTATTGAAAATTTTGACGTAAAATCTTTTGGAAACAAGTTATGGTAAGCATGTTTTCAACTAAAGCGTTGAATTATTCACTTACTTAATGTTTTGTTTTTAGTTTGAACACAATTAAAAACATATAAGAATGAAATTTGTAATCTACAAACCATTCTTAACATTAATGACATGACTTATAGCGTAGATCGATCTAAAGGTCATTCTTACAAAACAATACAAACCATATTCGAGATTTTAAAATTTTGTCTAGCAATTTAAAAAATTTCTACGAAGTAATCACATTTTAATTTATTCTTCATTCTTTAGTGTATCATAAAATATTAATGGATTGTTCATAAGTAATTTATGAAGGATAAAAAAAAATATTTTTTTACTTTTTCCACTTTTTTGAACAATTGTTCTGCTCATAAAAAAAGTTACAATAACAGAACAAGCATAAAATGAAATAATGATTCTGAAACTATTATTCCGTTTCCAATCGCAAGAAAAGAAAACTTTTTGTAATCATTATTACAAACGTAACCGAATGAATATTTAGAAGTTCAAATTGACTGTCGGTCAGAAAAAAAGAAAAAGATTCACCTTGCTTGTTGACCGTAGTGTTCAAAATGGCAAACTAAGTACAGAAGTTAATTTACTTATCGACTACTTAAAATATAACCAGATTCAATGAACATTAGTAAATTGTCTATTCTTTTTCGAAATGGCTGCAACAGAGTGGAAAATAGTAACCATGGAAAATGTTGAGGACTTAAGTAAAACACTTTTTAGGGATTTTTTTTATACAAGTTGCATTGTGCTATTTATATATATTTTATATGAAAGACATAATTTAATAGATATTTGTATATTACTATTGCACTTCAACATGATTTTAAATTCCATTTTAATTTCTATTGATCTGAAGCTCAGTTATTAAATACTGTTCTTCCTCCAAAGCGAAATATTTTAAATCCCTTCATAAATTCCTTAAGTAAAAACCATTGATACTTGCTCGTACACAATTAAATAAATATCAAGTTTAAAATTATTCAAGTGGATTAATTAGTGGTACCGTAAAATGATCCAACTCTGGACCACTTTTCGATGTTTTCAATGAAAATTCCGTGTACATCTTTGATTTAGAAATTTGAGGACTTTAGCAATGTTAGGTATACATCTCGTCTTTCGAATGAAATGTTTAAAAAAAATCTAAGTTGGAAAGAAGAGGAAGAGGAATTTTTTCCCCGTGGCCCATAGTTGTACCCCTTTCGGGTACAACTATGGGCCACGGGGTTAAGCCACCTTATTTTAACCAAGAAAACACATTGAAAACTTGATTTAGCCTATTGTTGTCTGAGACTACACGTTGTCCTTTGCTTGAAATTGTGTAAAGAATTTTTTTTAGTCCATCATTTACAATTTTTTAAAATTTTTTTTAAAGACTTAATCATTTCTTGTTGTCTCGAGTGATTAATGAAGTTCAACCAGTGGCGCACATAAGGGAGGGGTCCAAGGGGTCCGGACCTTTCCCATAGCTCTTGCCTTTTTTTTCTCGATTGATTATGATTCGATGTATTTTATACGTAAAATAATTCCAAACAAAGATAACAATAATTTCAGTTTTTATAAGTGAAAAGTACAATCCTCTTGTTAAAAGAATTTTTTAAAAATGTGCAGTTCTCCTATAACGAATTGCACAAGCAAGAGATCTTTCTGGACTTTAAGAAAGCTAAAAACATACTTAAGGACAACTAAGTATAATGAAGGTTTAATAGGGGTTCTTGCACTACTGAATTCAAGCAATGTCACCGTCACACTCAGGAAGTTATAAATAAAATCGAAAAACGAACTAGAAAACTAGAATTTATTCTACGATATTTTGTAAGCCTATAGAGACAGACTGGTGTCTGTAAATGTAATAATCAGGTTTTTAGTTTTGTAATTACAGATTAAAATGAGATTTTTCTTGGTCTTCAGACTCGGTGCTTCTAATAATGAATTTGCTTCGCTATTTTCATTTTTGAATAATGAGAAAAGTATAGATGCATAAATTCTTGTGCTTTCTGGTGACTTAATTTAGTGTCTGTTATTAATATTTTTGTATTAATTAGTGCTAATTATTTATTCAATAATTTATTTTTCATTTTTTTGTTGTCGAGAATCAATAAAATCAAGTGAATATGATTGACGCATATTGGGGGATGAAAATGGGACTTTAAACTCTGGACCGTCCCCTTGCAAAATTCCTGTTTGCGCCACTGAGTTCAACATAGTAAACGTAGTAAACGTTTAGTATAACGTTACAACATAGTAAACGTAGGTAATATTCTTTGGTATCTGCCTAGTTTTTGACGTAGAAACATTTGAAAACTAGGAAAAACTCACCAACTAAAGGCTACCCTTACTTTCGTCTCAGAAAATACGTAGGTCTGACAAAATTTAAACGAGATCAAAAAGAAAAAAAGTTTGAAAACTGAAATACGAAATCCCATTTCTTATTCCAAATCTCATCAAAATAAATAATTTTTAAAAATTATCTCAGTTTATGTTTGGTCCGGATTTCAGTCAGCACATTCATCAAAAACTCCTAGGAGTGCGGACGATAGGGCGATAGCTCTTAAGCTTTCTTCTGTCTTTTCTTCCATTGTTTGCAAAAAATAACACAAAATAGGACGAAAGCATCCCTACTGAGAATAAAATGAAGCTCCAAGCCACTAAAAACCGTGTAAAATAGGTGTCCATTATTGTACCCCAACATTCCCATTTTCGATAAATGTTGACATCTTGTGAAAATTATGAAACATATTAAGTCAACAAGCGGTTTAATTCATAACTGACAAATTAGTAAAGCAAATTTGAACTTACTAGATCTTGGAAAACAGTATAAGTGATCTGCCCAAAGGAGACTTTTGGTTCTTCCATGAGTGAGTCGAATAGAACGACTCACTAAGAACGACTAAGTTATCTATGGTATACATCAACAATGGCCATCTCAGATAAAGCGTCTTTTACTATCTAAATAGTAACACTATTAGTTTTCTCCGTAGGAACTAATGTTAAGTTTTTTTTAACGTTTCAAAACTAAACGAATTATTATTAAAATGGAAAAACTAAATGTGGGGAAGAGTTAGTTGCCCTTGTCAAGATAATCTTGAACAAAAAATGTTTTTGCAAATAGTACCATTCACTCAAAGGTTATTAGGACAGACAGGCAGACGGACCATCAGGCACACATTTCCGAATTTAAAACCCTCTACTTCCCAAATTTTTATTTTTCAAAAATTATTTAATAATTTATTTATATTTGAGGCACTGAGAATCAAAGGGATGCAAGTGGACTATTTTAAGTTTCGAGTAAAACGCGTTTAAATATCAGATCCTAGGTAGGCTCTCAGTGATTTTTTTTTCTAAATCATGCTATACAGCAGCACCTACCAGGGCTGCTAGTACAATCTCTTGCCCCAAGACAGAGGAGAGGTTCACCTACCATTTGTACTGATTATCTCCAAATTTTTAATTTTGCCACTTGCACTCTTTTGCTTCTCACTACCTCATTTGACATTTTGTTTCTACTTTAAGCCTCCTGTCATGGTTTTTCTTCTTTTTCAAACTTTTACGGGGAAAAGTAGGTAAAAAAAGACAATTTTTTTGTTAATAGTTTTAACACAGCTTTTGCTTTTTTTTCGGATACTCCTTCTTTCAGGTAGCGTCTGTCTGTACACCTACTAAACTTTCGGGGAATAATATGACTGGAAAGAGCGCAATTTTTCTTTTCAAATGATCTAGACAACGACACTACATTCCCATACTTCATTTTTTGATTTGAACAATATTTCGTTCCATTTTGAGCAGTAAAAAAAAAATTAACAAACGCCTACGAACCAGGGTTGGGTTTTGGATTGTCCAAAACTGGTTTATGACAGGACAGGTGGCTTTTACCGTCAAACTGTCTAATACTGTCCAAAAGTGTCCGAAACTGTCTTACACTGTCCAAAAGTATGCTAAAGCTAAAGGGGATAATCTTATTAATTAGTATTTACTGCAATATTCGTAATGCATTAATATAGATATTAATGAGGTTTAATTAATGAGTGTGGTTATATTTCTCTCCAAAATGTTCATTAAAAATATCTTTGAACAAATTGTTCGTAACTCTATTACATAAAAATTTCTTAATGTAACACTTGGTAGAGTTATGAAAGAAATTCACAACACTGCCAAGAAAACTAGTTTCAGTTCCATTTATAACTCAAAGGAATGTAATTAAATGTGCAATATTTAGATGCGGAAAAAAAAACTTAATTTTTAATGGTTTTTGCAAATAAGTTTTACATGATGTTTTAATGAACATTATTTTTTTAATCAGATTAAAGATCAAGAAATTAATGGTTGAACACTTATATTCTAAAACTTATGCTACTATTTTTTTAGTTCATATTTTGAATATAATACATTCTGTAACTACGAAAAATTGTAATTTTTCTTTTGCATAAATATAAAAAAAAATGGTTTGTGGAGGAAAAAAACTCATGGGTACAAATTGAAATTTTTAATGAAGAATTTAGTTTCTTCGTAACTAGATTAAAGTCAACTGTATAAATAAGCCACACATATATTTATACTTGAATGTTCTTATTGAATAAAAATATCCAATAAATATAATTTTAACACATTTTGTTTTTTCTGTTGATATTTTCAAACAAAATATAGTTTCTCAAAAAATAGTTTTGGACACTTTCGGACAGTTTTGGATACAAGGGTTTTGAAGAGGATGGTAAAAAGCTTGCCAACCCTGCTTTGATTTGCACATGCAAAACATAGAGAAATTTAGTTACTATTATCAATAAAATAAATAAATAAACAAGTAAACTCATGCATAGAAATTGAAATTTTTATCAAGAATTCAACTTCTATCAAAATGTAAAATCAGTTCAATATTATTCATAGAACGCACGATAAACATACAAATCTATATAGTCACTCGGATTAAATGAAAAAAAGAAAAACAAATTCTTTTGGCAATTTTTAGAACTAAACTGTCATTAGGTAAAGCATATAGAAGGAATTTTGATAGTTTCGAGTGTTTTCTAAATGACTGGCCTTTGCTTAACCAACTCTAATCTTCTGCTAAAGATGCCAAAATAACATTGTTGAAGAGAAAGAAACTTCTGAAATGTGACTCCTGCAATACCTGAAACGTTGGCAGAAAAGACAGTTTTACAGAGATCGTCCCCAATGCTTTTAACATGTTCTGTAGACACATCGACAAGTATCGCCGACTATTATCGAACTGACACTGGATTTTTAATTTCTTTGTAATTCCAACTTTGGGAAGAAATTGCCAGATAGTCGTCATGTCGAAGTCTAATTTCTGGACATTTTCAACTGGTCCAACATCGTCCTTTTCGGGGCCTAAAAAAATAGTTAAAAACAACCTACAGTTTGAAACACATTTATTACGATAAATAAATTCCTTTGTGCTGAACAGTAAAGTAATGTAAAGTAACAACGTCTAAAAAGCACAAATTCGCAGATTACTGCAGACATATGTTTCGCGTTCCCTGAAACGCCGAAACATGTGTCTGCAGTATCTGCGAATTTGTGCTTTTTAGACGTTGTTACTTAACGTTACTTTACATTTATTACGGTTTAAAGTGAGTCTTTGCGCTGATACAACTGTGCGTTAGAATTGTTCGCTCAGTAAGGAAAGTGAAGAAGCTTTTGATGTTGTTTTTCTTTGCTGGATTTGAATGGATTGGATCATGAGAGTCTCAGGGGAACATTTCTGATTAGAAGAAGAGCGTTCTTGAGGCTTCTATTGAGAGGCAATTTAAATTGTGTTGGAGTTGTAAGATCGTTTTGAATATAAATTTCTCTTCGTTTCGTTTTATTTAGCACCTCATCATTTATGAACTCTGAGTGCGCATTAGCTATAATGTACAAAAAAAAGTAACCTACATGAAAAAAATATATATAACGTTTTTACATTAACTAATAACTATCTTTTAGCATAAGATATGATTTTTTTCCCCAGAAAATAGTTCTGATTAATCTAATTTAATGGAAGGAGAGATTTTATTGATGGTAGAAAAAGTTGGTGACTTATTTATATCTAGAAGACTCTAATGTTTAATTCAGTGAGTTGCTCGTGTAACTAAGGCTTAATTTTTGTTGCAATACAAAAACTTTCTCTACTTTTTATGAATATTTTTGATAAATTCACTTTTGTTTGGATGGGAGGAGGAGGATTTTTTTTTTTTTTTTAGTCTAACTATAATGCGTATTTTAGTTAAATTGTATGTTTGTTATAGGAGTAAATTGTATAACTGTAATGAGAGGTTTGAGGAATAGTCTTTATTCAAATAATTAATTTTCAAAACATACACTGAATGCAACTTTAGGTAAAATTATGCGTGTGCATTTTTGTTAAATAAAATACATATTTTTCTTTTGCCCCCCTCCCCGAAATGCCGTGAGTATAATAATAGAAACGAAAACCATATGTGGTTTTTAAGAAGAATTTTTTTTATTATTATCATTTTTCAAGCTAATTAACTCACTTGTAAAATGTGTAAAAATGGTCCACATAAATTTAGCGTCATCAAGTTTTAATACACCTTTGCAAATTTTCAGAATCAAGTTTAAGATTCATGATCTAATATCACAAATTTCTGGAAATAGAGAAAAAACAAAACAAAATTCAAATTTTCTATTCTCACATTTCATTTTAAATACAAAAAAAAAAAAAAATTCTCTTTTATTGATTCCCAGGTGGGATGCTCTTTTTCCAAGTTACGTTGTTGAGTTGATTTTTCTTCTTGAGAAAACTCGAGTTGGAACTTACCTGAGATCAAAATTTTCTTTAGTTAAGAAATTTCAAGATCTTTACTCTTGAAAGAGCTGAAAATTGTCTAAGTTTTCACTTGTAGCAATCACACGTGTAATATATTTTCATGGTTGTAGAATTGAAACTTGAGAAAATTTTTCAATTCTCCATCAACAGCAATAATACGTACAAAACTTATTTATTTTCAGATGAACAAATTGCTGGTATTTGTAGATGGGAAAGTAGTATCAGGGGTGCCTCTATTTCTTTATTCGGAAAATTTTTCGCGTGATTCGGCGAATTCTGAGCCAATATTTCAACATTAATGTTCTTTCTCCTTTTTAGAAATTTTTTTAAATATTTTTTTAATGGTGCCAGCTGTTCCTTATCATTAGATACATTATGTGTTTATTATAATATGTGTGAATGTTCGTATTTTATCATTTGGTAAAATTGGAATTTCGTTTGGCAAATTGACTTTGTTTTTGGGCACCCCTCAGTAGTAACCATGGTTTGTTTGTTTTTTTCACAAATCTGATGTTCGATAAATAACTGCTGCTTCTACAGAACTTCAATAGCTTCATTTGAAAAAGCATCACGATCTGATTCCGATTTAAGCGGCGATCAGAGGAAAAAGCGCTTCAGCCATGATCTTGGGCGTCCATTTTACAATTGGAAGGACGGCAACCCCCCGACCTGGCTCTCAAGCCGGCTCAAAATGGGAAATGTACACATTGTCATTCACTGCGAAAACTTTGCTGCTGCGAAACAATTCTAAAGAGAGTACGGAACGGGGGCACACACATGCACACATACACCCGCCCGGACCTTTACAAGGTTTGTCCGGACCGTGCATGCTGCCAGACTAGACGAGTCAGGGCTACTTTGCCAAAGCAGAGCGAACGAGTCTGCACTAGCTTTGGCATATACGGGAAGTATATATCTGCTCTGGGGGGACGAGGCAATTTAATTACTTGCTCTTCAACGTTTGCAAATTTGAGCTCGAGACAAATTCAATTTGCGACTGCGTCCTCTTGTGCTCGGCTCCGATGCGATATTACGCTGGTAAAAGATGCAAGATGGTAAAAGGGGCGACGCTTGTGGGGTGGGGGAAAGTAATGAGGTTGTGACGTAAGGGGATGCCCCGGATGCGGAAGAATAGTAGTGCACGGGGGCTGCTACGGGTGAGTAGAAGTGTACAATGTGTCATTTTGTCAGCGAAATTTTTCCGGCAAATAGGGATTTGGGATTGAGGTTTGGACAATCTTAGGAGAGATAGGATCAGGTTTACCCTGCAATTTCCTTCGAAAAGGAGATGAAAGGGAGGCGTACGAATCTTTTTATCGAATTAGAAAGTAACCATTGGGTGAAATGTAATGTACGCTATGGTAGGGGAAAAAACTGAGTTTCTATCGAACCGTGAATAATATCAGAACAAACTGTAAACGAAATGAAAATAATAAACCATGCTCAGCAATGTACAGTATATAGAAGAGGAGATGAGGGTATTATGGAATTATATTTACTTATCTATAATAAGAGGTTTTTGGATAAAAATCCTCAAATCGCCATAAGTGCATACTATGACAACAACTGTAATGATATGTCATTAGTAAAAAAAATTATCTATACTTATTTTGCTGTCATAAAAAATATTTTAAAATTAACCAATGAAAGTGAATATAAAATAGTCAGATGTTGTATAGTAGGTGCTTTAAACCACTGGAAAAATATGAACGTTCTGTTTTTTGTGCTGCTTGGGAGCTTCTGATTCTTTCTATTTGTCCTTTCCTCCCAGTTGATCCTCTAACTCTTTTTCATATGGGGAATAGATAGTTTTTGAAGACGATCCTAATTTGATTTAACATTCGTTTTTTTTTTTTTTTTTTGGTGGTGTGGGGGGGGGTAGTGGTGGTGTATTGATACGACAAATTTGGTGACTTAGACGCGTGAAAGTCAACCACTTCAGGACTCTTGGAAGAATAGGGCTACTTCAGATATTACGAAATGCTTGCAAAGTATTCCATAGCACTCTACTCGGCATCTCAGATATTGAACCTTTAAATTGATGTGTTAAAAATTGTTAGCTGTAAAACGACATCAGTACAGTCAACTCCTATCCCTTTATTGGGGTGAGGAAGGGGGAGGGTTCAAGTTTAGGTACTAAAATGTGACATATTTGACAAAGATGTTCATTACAAGTTGTTATCTTAATCAACTTGGTCAAAAAATGATTTTTCTCTGACGAAATTGTAATTTTGTTTCTCATTCTCATTAAATTTTAGTCTAGTTGATTTTATAAAAATGAATGCGTTTTTCCCCATTCAATACGTGATAGGAAATGATTTGACGAGGTGGATTTTTCGGAACCAGCAAATTTATTCTAAGTTGGAATCTAGACAGTCTCGGAACCATACTCGGCTGCCTACCAGCAACCTACTATCCTTGAAAATTTATGTAATCTCTTGCCACATCCCTCATCTTTAAGTTTAACCAGAAAAAAATAAACAAATAAGGAGCGAGAATTTTTGAGTTTGATTGAAGCAAAAAGCTTTTCCGAAAATCCCAACCATCCATGCAACTCAGCTCGATGTATCGCAAAAGCTCCCTCCGGAGTATCTAAACAGCAAAGGAATATTAAAGCGATCAGCAAACAACTGCAGTCAATTCATTTGGTAGCCTTGGAAGTGTCAGATGAGGCGCCAGAGACTTCAACAAACATTCACTGGGAATGGACTGTCTTGGGATGATACGGGGTTGGTATATTACAATGGGTTGCACTTAAGACGATCCCTTCTGTCACAGGTGTGCATTTGCAGTCTTCTCCTTCTTTTTTTTTTTCATTTGCAACTTCTTGGCGCTATTTGGAGCCGATTTTAGCAGCAGTTAGTTCTTACTTTCAGCTTAGCTAGATTGAAGTTAATGGATGCATTCTACCGTAGTGCAGGCAGGTTATGAAAGATATTTCTCTCTTTTTGTAGTTCTTTTTGTATTTCTTTTGCAGTATTCTTTTGTAGATTTTCAGCATTATATGAATGCTATTGTGGCTCGTTTGCTTTCTCTCTCTTTTTTAAACCTCAAGTATTTCATGCGTAATCCATACTGATTGGAGCTCCGAGTCATCCAGGATAAATCAAATATCATGACATAAAAGTGATGACCAAAAAGGCAAAGCTTGACGTCTTAATTTATTGTAAATAATTATCTAAATAATTCAAGTGTCCAAAAATTTCACCTCTCTCATTTAAAATCCAAAAATTCTCTGCTGTATCTTTTAAAGATATGTTTTATTGTTCAGAATCTGACTCAGGACTCAATTTTTTAATAGACAGAATAGGCAGCTGCCTAGGGAGGCAAAATTTTCAGGGGCGGCAAATTTTGTTTTAACCACACGTTTTTAAATTAATTTTTTATTCTTGAAAGTAAAATATTACCATTCTTCCATTTTCTACTGAGACAATTTTTTCTTGTAATTGACTTGTAATGATTACTTTCACATCTTATGAAAACCAAATGATTTTAAATCATGGTAATAGATCAGCGTAAAACAGTCAGTGAAGACGATAAGCGGGTGTCTATTTCAGAAGGTGCCATTACGTTTGGCCAGAAGTCGCAACAAGATTGGAAGATTAAGATTTTTAGTGCTATATTAAAGTTTATTCAGTACTGGTTTCTTAAATGATTGATGTTTATTTTCTTTTTTACATTATTGATATTTAAAAATTAATTTCTGTTAATATTAAGTCTCGGAGGCAAATGAAAATGAGTGATGAGCGAAAAATGCTGAATGACTTTAAATAAAGGAAGCATGCTAAATTAAAAACCGAAGAACGAAAGAGAATCTCCAAAAAAAATTTTTACGTGATATATTTTTTTCAAGTGCGCAGTTTTCAAAAGCGGAAACTTTGGACTCTTTGCAGTGTAATCCAGTTAATTTACTTATGAAGTACCATCGAACAGTAAGGAATGTAAAAACAAAAGTGAGTGAACGTAATAACAGAGGAAGTTATTCAAATCGTTGATTTGTAGATGCAAAAAAAAAAAAAAAAAAAGATAAAGATGCTGTTATAAAAAAGACGAACGATAAAATTGATAAAGCACAAGACATTCAAGTTCAGTGCTCATCAAAGATGCAGATATATAAATGTTATGTAAACAACTGAAAGCTAGAGTTTAGATTTCAAAACACGGTTTTGATCAAAAGAGCAACTATACGGAACTTCAAAAATAAATAAATAAATAAATAAATAAAAATAAATAAATAAATAAAATAAAATAACAGAATTAATTCGGAATGCAATCGGATTTTTTTTCCTCTAAAATCAAAATGTTTTTTTGAGCAAACGATGACAAATCATGAAACAACAAAGAAGTTAGTTAATTTATTCTGAAAGTAAAGATGCAGTCTTATGTGAAACATACTAACATGCTTAGCATTCGAGACTCATGTGTATATCCATTTTCAGTAATTCATCTGCCTTGCCATTATAAGGAAATGTTTTAAAACTTCAAAGAATTAAAGAGAACATGCTTTACAAAACTATAGGGCCATGAAAAAATAATAACCATGCTCTATTAATTGATAAAATTACAAATAAATACACAAATAGTAAATATTTTTTGAATTGGTTTTATGGGAATCATTTAATAACCTGGCCAAGAGCAACACTTGAGCCACGAATGATGTACAAAAAATTAAATAATGTAAACAGAGGCGCATCGAACTTTAATTTTTGGGAGGAGGAAAATTCTAATTTTACCGACTGATAATACATGAGATCACACGCATATGATACATACTTACATAACATCTAACGAGAAGGAACGTTAGGCATCATAAAAAAAATACAATTTTAAAAATTAAGAAATCTTTGTGCTGCAATATTATCTCCAAATTTGCAGAATCATCAGCAAACTTTTCCGAACAAGGAATTTTTGGGAGATTACTGCGTGACCTTCCATCAAGGAAATTTTGCTTCTTTTAGGGGAAGGGGGCAGAAGATTTCAAATCTGCCTAGGGGTGGCATGGAGTCGAATTCTGCCCTGGACTATATGCATAAATCTCAGTTAATGGAGAATCAGACACTGGTTCTCTCCGTGTATTGTAGGGGAATGTGAGGCAAAATGCAATAGTTAAGACACCTTTTTTTTTTTTTTTTCAAAATGAACAAGTTGGAAATTTAATTTTAAATATACTACACACAAGGAAAGCACAACGTATTTTATAACAAAACTTACATTGCGACATTATTTTTATTCTTAGCAGAAAATTTGCCTTAAAAAAGGTAGAAATTTTTCACTTGAAAAATTCATGGCCACGGGGCAAAGGAAAAATAATCTCTTTTTTTCTAATAAAATATCTTCTATTTGATTTCTGCAAATATTTTTAAACAATTGAATAAGTGAGTAGAAGAAAAAATAAATAAATGAATAGATAAAGAAACAGCAATTGAATAAACAAATTAATTGATTAATATATGTAACTTAGGAAATGAGTGAATGAAATAGTGAAATAATAAGAAAATAAGTGAATGAATGAATAAGTGAATTATTAAATGAAGGAATGTAAATGAGTGAATTAATAAATGAATATTTCAGTGATTAAGTAAATGCATTGAATATGTAAACGAAATGAACTATTTCACTTTGTACCATTAACTTCGCCTCGCATGCATTTGACTCGTTGTACAAAACATTTAAAATTAAAATTCACTTAATAATGAATCAATAAATGCTACAACGAATAATAGCAATTCCCAATTAATATTTAAAATGTTAATAACCAAAACTTTTTCATATTATTGTAACAAAAGTAATTTCTGACTTGCAACAAAATATTACAATATGAATGTATCACTTCTTACTTGCATTTCCATATGCTTTGATCTTCAGGTTTAACTTTTCTTGACCGGAATAGACTACACGTGTCACTACAAAGCTAAAACGTTGCGAAATAGGTGGCACTAAAAAGAGAGTAGGGGAAAAAAGGGGCACATGTGAACATTTTTTCTTCATTTCTTAATTTTTCAGAAAATGTTATCGATTTCTCATAGAAAAAGAGTCCTCATGATTGAATAATCTTTTCTTTGCGCCATGGAATTTTTTCAGGTTTTAAAAAATATATTTCTTTGATTTATGAAATTTTTAAAAAATTTCTTCAACTGTTCATAAGTGCACAAGCTTGGGACACGTGTGAACACGATTGAAAATGCACGAAGAGCATCATATTTCAACGAAAAACTCGTTATAATAAGCATATGCATATATACCAATTACATTCAAGGATTTGTAACCTATACAGTATCAGTTTAAATTGTACAGTTACTGTCATTAAGAAAATAGTCGAGCCTCCATATATCGAACTTCTGCATATTGAAATTTTCTATATATCGAAATTCCAGCAAATTTCAATGTTCATTACATAGAAAAACTGTTTCTATACATCGAAAAAATCTCTATATATCGAAATTTTTTTCGAGACATTCGTAGATTTTTTTTCTACTTCAGACTGTTTGTCTCATAAAAAATGAAGGTTAGGAGAGAAAATTATCTTTACTAAAAGTTGCTAAGAAACTCATAAGAAATCTGGGTTTGAGGGGTGTGTAAATAGGTCGTTGTTCTGTTCTGGAGTTCTTAAATTCCCTCAAGTTTATTTCAAATCTTAGTTGTAACCAGTAACACTAAAATCAGTTTCGAGTTATCCTTTTTGCCTGTTGATTATCATTCCTAGTCTTTTTAGCTTCAGTAAAAATCATTCAAGTTAAGTAGGTTGATTTTTTACTTGTCTCTCGATTACATTGTCAAAACGACAATCCCCTAATGTTCCGGATCAAGTTGAACTGCCGAAGAATGAAGATGTATTGAAGGCACAAACATGTAATTTCTGTTAATTTTTCGGTTATTAACTTTCGTTTAATCCGATGCTCGTATAAATTAGAAATTGGGTTTCATGCACGAAAATTAGTTTTAATTTGAATGTTTTAGGAGGTTTTTATGATAAAATAAGATCGTTTCTGTATATCGAAATTTCTATATATCGAATTTTTTTCCGGCAATTTGCTACTTCGATATATGGAGGTCCGACTGTATTTTTTCCGAATTATATAACTCTGTTCACTGTCAAATTTTAAAGTTTCATAGTATGTTCTAATCACTGGATGAACTAGAAAAATCCTTATAAGGCTAAACACAAAGAATATTTTATTTTGTAAAGTTTATTCTTGTATAATGAGTTTAAGCTTCATACAGAATATGATGATGAATTTTAAAATTATTCTAAACTTCAGTTTTTTGTTAAAGGAAAATATTTTTTTTTTATTTTCCTTTAACAAAAAACTGACAAAATAACTGAAAAATAAAAACTGGCAAAATATTTAGTGTTATATATTGAAAACAATATATAACACTAAATATTTTGCCAACTATTTAATAGTTAAAGAATTACAAAAATAAAAAATAATGAAAAAAAAGATTAATAATTATGTAATAATAATTGACAATAAATTTAGAAATTGATTAGAGTGAAATAATAGCTATAAATCTTTACATCTGTTTCAACACTTATAATAAGCCTATACTAATATTTATATTGCGGAGAGGATATTGGAATTGTTCACATGTGCCTCTACATGTTGTATTCACAAGTGCCCCGTCATCTACCTTAGAACTTATTTTTAAAAATAAATAATTTTTAATCTAATTAAAAAATTTAAACATTATCATAAATATACGTGAATGTTCATATAATGGTTTTCAATAATTAAATTTAGTTTATTAAGTAGTTTAAAATATATTTTGTAGTAAGTTATCGCCATAAGCCAGGGCTAAGGCAGAAATACTTAAAATACACCACCAGCTCAGTTATTCCATCCGAGGACTGCAGTTTCGTGCTTTTTAGCACTCATGAGCCCGGAATAGGAATCACATGAGCTGGTGGCGAAAATCCTCTTATGGGAGCCAAGAGAGCCAAACAAACTGGTAGCTAATGTATTTTAATGGTGGTGTATTTTAAGTAGTTTAAAATATGTCTTTACACGAAGAAGAAACTGATAAAAGTACATTAGCATACGCTAAAGCGAAGAAGATGTCACCACAGAAACATAAACTGGCTCATTGCTCTGAAAGTTTGGTGAAGAAGTAGAGCTGGTACTGCCATTACTTGAGAACTTTTTAAGATTTTTTGCTTGACGTTAACCTAGTAAAATATACCATGTTCACATGTGCACCGCGCTCACATGTGCCCCCTTTCCCCCTACATATTTCATCATTTCACTTTACCCCGCTATTTCACTTTGACCCACTCACATAAACCCTAGATTTGGGTCTTTACTACTATAAATGTAATTCGGCTTATAAATGCCTTATTTTCCTTTTTTATTTATTTATTTTCTTTTTTGAACTTGGTAAGAAGTTAAGGGGTTAGTTATGAGTCCACTCATGCACAAGCCAACCCCTTTACCCCTCATGGCTACATTTTACTGCCCTTAATCTATCTTTTCTGTCGTATTTAAGCAGAGAACACCTGGGTAATTTACCCAAAATCAATCCAATATTAACGTTTGCCTTTTTAGAAGTCTAAGACTAAAATTATGCCCAGGAAAAAATAAATAAGAAAAGGGGATTATGCTGTTTGGACAATAGGGTCTATTAAAACATTTGAATGACCAAATTAATTGAATGCTAAGTAAATATAGCATTGAATTTCGTTTATCCTCGTCAATAAGTAAAAAATCAGCAACTTTATAATTCTTGCAGTTGGTTATCTGCTTAGTTACTGAATAAAAAAAAATTAATAAGTTATCAGCTTAAATCCGAAACATTTATCAATGCAAATTTTTTTCTGCTCTGTAACAGGTAAGGAATTTAACGAAATTGCAATATTTAACCAAAATATCCAATTTTCAACTAAAAACATATTTTTAGTTCCCAAAAAATTATCCTTAAATATTTAAAAAAAAAAAAAAAAAAAGCTTTTTAAACCGCGACTGGTTCGGTAATTTCGAAAACAGAAAAAAAAAAGGAAAAGACCACTGAATTGACTTCTGCTACAACGTCACTTCGTCGTATGAAACTAACGTCACTTCGTCGCATTAATCTAACGTCACAGAAGGGAATGGCAGACTTTAGTTTTAAAATGAAATGCCTAGCGAGCTACTTTAAATACTGAAATCTTTTATCAAAAAAAAAAAAAAAAAAAACAGAAAAAGCCACCATTTATCATTTCTCCTCTTTATTACAGAGTTTAAAGCTAACAAGGAGCTTGTCTGGAACTAAACGAGCCAACTCTCCTGTATGCTATTATGGATTTTCAGCTATACAGTACCGGCAAAAAAAAAATCTTTACATTTGGTTAGCAATTAAAAACTTTGTATGGCAACTTCATGTCATGATTTTACTTTTCATGAGTGGTTTGGCCGAATACCAATATTCGACCACAATCTGGCCGAATATTCGGCATTCGGCCACATTACTAGGGATAATGCCAAGAAAAATCATGACACAAAGTTTGACACAAGAAATATGCATGTAAAGTTTTTAATTGCCAACAAATGTAAAGATTTTCTGCTGGCACTGTATTATGCAGTACAGAAAAGCACTCAAGTACAGTACAAAAATTTATCACAGAGAACAGTATTTCATAAACCGGGGAATCACATCGCACCAATGTGACATGGCCTATTCTATACCGCACCCGAAGGTGTGCTAGGTTCACGTACTAATTGGTAAACGCTACACTGGACTGACGCCTAGCAAGGGACCTTCCCTGGCGCATTGCACCATCACGACCGAGGAAAACTTTCAACTGCCGGCTTCCGAACCCTGGCATACAGGGAGTACCCGCTACGCGCGGACCTTTCGTGTGGTACAGTGAAATCTGTGTAAGTTGACCACTTGCGGTGCCTTACTTTGGTGGTCAACTTAAACAAGTGGTCAACTTATAGAGGTTGGTACAGTGTATAGGGGTGTACAGTGAACAAGGAACGGGCTATTGGCCCGGATTTGAGTTGGAATACCTTCACAAAACTACTGCGAAAGAAACCCAACTCAACTCAGCGCCAGTTATTCTTCCTCACTATACGAAAACGAGGTAAACTTTGTCAATGTTGAAGATCAACTTATTGGAGCCCCATTATAACTATAATTTTAACTAGTGATGTGCTGGATCGTTAAAAAAGTAGATCCGCGGATACGGATCCGGATCCGGATCTCAAATTTTTTTTTACCCAATTCAATTATCCAAGTGTGAAATTTGTTCCTGAAGGTATTCCCGTCAGAATAATGACAGTTTCTTTAAAAAATGTCAACTGCGGCAAAAATATAATCAAGACTATGATTTACTCTTTAAAGAAATCTCCGTTAAAATTGAGGGAGAGTTGGAAGGAATGGGTCAGCGCTGCGTTAATGAATAAAATGGAATGTGAATGTGAAAAATTATTTCTAGCTTACTCGGTAGATGTAGGATACAGGAGCAAGAGTATAAAGCTGCTGCTGGAGAGGCTAGAAATAATTTCTTCCCATTTTATTTCAGCATAAATGTAACGCTGATCCATTCCACCGAACTTCTCCGACCGGCGAAATACAGAGCCGAGAACACCTTTACAAACAGTAAATAGAGAATTTAGTCTCACTTTTTTTGAAGGGTGCCGAGAAAAACAAAAATGAAGAATAACAGAAACCCCAAATCAATATAACAAAAATTAATATTAAATTAAAAATTAAAAAAAACAAAACATGTCCCAGAGAGCCGACCTCATATTAAGATGAATTTCGCGGGTCAGAACACACATTTGTTAACAAATATGAACTGATAGCAGGTAAAATTTTTAAATCATTGAGCTCTTTCTCCTTATCTTCCGACTATGAAATCGCTACCAATCACGCGCATAAAGGCTTAGAATTGCATTTAAAATAACAGCAGTCACACCTGAGGATAAGGGGCGGAGTCCCCAGGCGCCTCGAACATGCATCTCATATTTCCGCGACAGTTAAAATTTACTTAACAAGATTATAGCTCCTACTGTATATAAGTTGGAAGTTTCAAATAAATATCAAGCGCAGAAAACTTCGTTCTCTCAATTAGGGCCAACATTTTAACGTACGGGTAAATTTTTACTACCATAATTGTGAAAAACGTTAAATCGGTTTTTAATTAATGTCTCCAGTAATTGAATTTCTACGAAAACGAGGCCAAGTTAAGAACACTTTCGATCAAGTCACCTTTTGAACGAAAAATGAACTATCACAATCGGTTCATCTGTTTAGGAGCTACGATGCCACAAAAAGACACACTGATATACACTTTTAAAACTTATTTCCCCTTCCTTTTTGCAACAAGGGGGGGGGTACAGATTGGCTTCTGAAATGATACCTTATAATTTAAATTGAGAATAAAACCTAATTTAAACGGAATTTAGAGTTTTTTATTCAAATATTTAAAAATGTTTAGAATAGAAATGATCCGTTTAAGATCCGCCAAAAAAGTAACGGATACGGATACAGATCTTTATTTTCCCTCGGATATCCGCGGATACGGATATCCGGAACATCACTAATTTTAACTAATCTGATCTATAAATATCTCACAAATGAATAAATGAAATGTAAATTTAATAGGACATATATAACTTTAGTTTTTATTGCGCCATTAATACCGCAGTAAACTGCATTTTTTTCACTGCGTCGATTACGCATGCACTGCAGGTAAGACTACAATTCTGCTTGCAGGTAGGACTTAACACAAACCATATTAGAAGGTTCCTTCAACAATTTGTGTTTTTTAAAAAATATAGGCGATTTACACCAGAATTCGTGTAACGTTACACCCATTAATCCGGTAACCTTTCAGATTTTTTTAAGATAACTTTACGAGAAACAAAGTTTACAAGTACAAAGTTGCTCGAACCAAACCGATGCAAATTCGCTGTCTGAATATGTAGGGAATCTTTCCTGTTTTAGAGAGTATCAGCTCGTAAAAATTCGAAGCTACGCTCAAATGCAGCACAACAATAAAAAGAGAAACCATTCTGAAGGCTCCACATAATGCTCGGCAATTTGTCCATCAAAGCTTAACTCCTGCGCTATTGGTTCTCATAAAGAAATCTTCTAACAAATGGCGATAGAGCGTAAAATATAGAAGAGGAGGGGAAGAAAGAAAAAATAAAATAAAAAGAGACTTTTTTGAGAATACCAGAAGCCACAGTCTACATTTCTTCTGGATTGACCACTGAACAAGAAGACAGAGGTAGAAATGTTCGTGCCTCGAGACCTGTAATTTGGCCCTGTTCGCTATTTTGATGCCCACAGATCTCAGTGCAAAGCTGTCACAAGCGGGCAATCATTGTCAATTTGAGGATTCAAACAAGCACTACGCCTTCTGCAGGCTCTGGTTTTGTGCGAGCTTTCAATGGGCCAAAAGGTTCAGGGGCAGGAACGGGGAGGACACTGCTGGTATTGTGAGTCCCCCTCGTTTTCCGCGCCATCACACCCTTGCCATTGTTCCTAGTGACAACACTAATGGCTCTCAGTGGACGAAGCTGTGTAACAAGGGGTGCCATGTGTCAGTTCTGAAGCTGAAGGAATTGGCAAGAGGGATAATGTAGCCGTAATCATCCTCACTTTCTTCTGGGTTTTCTTGTGATTGCTTTCGTGTTTCTCGAACAGAGATAGCGCAACATTTCTTTCATTTGATGATGTTATCCTTGCATTACGTGTTTCTTTTTGTGTTAGTTTTGAAAAAATATTTTTGGATAATAACATACAATGCTACAGTAAAATCATAATAAAAAATGGCATTGAATAACAATTGTTTTTGGACAATATTTTCCATAGAAGAGTTAATAGGTCTGTTGAACAGAAATTACATAGAATCATCCTCCCGCTCTTTTGGATTTTCTTGTGATTGTTTCGTGTCTCTTGTACAGAGATAGCGCAACATTTCTTTCATTTGGCTATTTTACCTTAACTTCTCCTTACAAATTTCTTTTTACGTAAGAATTTTGGAAAAAAAAAAAAAAAAACTTTTGGATTAATAGCTGAAAATGCTGCAGTAAAACCACAAAATAAATAAATAAATAAATGAATAAATAAATAAGTAAATAAATAAAATCGCATCAAGTAGCAATTGCTTTCAAGCAGTATTTTCCAAAAAAAAATAGCTAACAGAACTCTTGCTTGATAGATTACTTTAAACAATCAGAAAAGAAAATTTAAGAGAATAAAGAGTTACTTAAGAAATGAACACGTTTTCAAGCAATTTTAAAGAATTAGCAAAATTTTCCTTCAGTATACTCTTCTAGGCTACTGAGTAACATTTTATTTGATTGTACAATTTCAATACTGTAGACGCAGTGGCCACGGGGGTGGGGGGCGAGTTGAGCGATCGCCCAACCCCCTAAAAGGTTTTTAAATTCAAAACATTTCCGAGAGAAGGTCGCCAAACTCTCCGCTCCCCCCTCCCCCCAACATATTACAACAAAACGCCTACAATGGTATTTTTACGACTTTAATTCCAAACAATTTCTAGGGGAGAGTCCCTGAATCCCCTCTTACCAATGTCATCGATCGTCAAAAATTTTGAATTTTTAAGCTTCAATTTCGAAAAAATCGACGGGGAAGATGTCTTGAATCCCGTCCCTTTACTACCAAAGCTATCCTGCAATTAAGTCCTTAAGACTCCAGTTCCAAAAAAACTTCCACAGGAGGACTAACAAAACCTCACCTCTTCCTAACATCACTCAAAAATCTTCAAGTATGTTTTTGGAAATTCAATATCTGCATATTTCCGGGAGTGACGCATTCAAAAAAATTTTCTGGGATGGGTTTTTAAAGTCGAAAAGTATTTTTCGCTTTCTTTCTCCTTCATTTAATAATGCGGAAATATTTTTCAATACATTAAACCAAGCAGTTTCTGTGGGTTATTCATTTATTTTTATCTACTCATTTATTTTTCTATATTTATTCATTTATTTTATCTGCTCTAAAATATCTAACTCGCATATTGATATCACAATTACTGTGAAACGAAGAAAAGGGGGGGGGGATGCGTGAACATACACTATGCAGTTTTAATTACCTTTATTTTAATCGTAAGGTTTTATTTTTCGAGAGGTCATTCAACAAATCATCTTTTTATACATCAATGTCTTTATGAATGTCAAATGCTAGCTAATGGCTGTTCCGGTCTTCCAATGAGAATTAGGAGGGAGCCACAGAGAATTGATTGTGGTCCGTGGTGCTATCCAGCTAAAACGTTAAATATAATTGATATTAAAGGACATTTGAGATTGAAGCAGATTTATGAGGAATAAAAAGTTCTTGCTTTAGAACATGCAGGACACAGCAGCCCCTCCCCCCCTCTCCTCGGAGCTCTCGGAAGTAAAAACATTACACATTAATTATTTTTCTGTACATGACAAAGTTCATATTGTTTTCAGAACTATATTAAGTAAAATGCAAACATTGAGGCATATTTTTACAGCTGGTATATTATACTTCAAATAAAACTTTTGCTGCAAAATTTTCAAGACTCATCCATTACATAACATTACGGCGCTGCCAATGTAGGTTTGCCCGAACCATAGTTAATAATTAAAATCCTAATACACCATAAAAATTAACTCATATGAAAAATTAACACACTAAAAGTAGACTAACAGTGTTTTGTTCACTAACTTCAAAATTTCATTTTTATTAGTAAACTTGTGATAGAATTTTGGAGATAACATTTATATCCCTAATTGAATTTCAAATATAATTTTACTTCAATAACTCAAAATAATAATATAAGAAATGAAAACCAGACAAGAGCTCTGAAAATTGTACAGAACAATGAATAAATAAATTTTAAAGAAAAAAAAGCGCAAAAAATTAATTAAAAAAAATTTAACTGTGACAAATCATTTTTTTTTCTTTGAGCACGCCGGGGGGGGGGGGGCGTCCGCGAAGTTTGTAATTTTTACATGGAGGCCTGAAGCTTGGGAACCTCTGATCTAAATTATTCTATCTCAGTCACAAAGAAATACGCAGTCAGATGGTCTACTACAGTGTTAAAAGTATTCTATTTAATGACGCTTTCTACTTAAGGACAATTTTTTGAGGTCCCTTGAAAGTCGCTAAACAGAGAGCCAACTGTATTTCAATATAAAATGGCCTATGAAAATGTATTGAATATAATTGAGTTCCTCAGACCTATTTATGTATTTTTTTTTTTTTTTTTTTTTTGGTCCACGGGGTGAACGGGGTGTTGTACTCACGGACAAAAAAGATGGTTTTTAAGAATTTTTTTTGAAGTTGAAAGCTTTGAGATTTTCACCTGACAAAAATTGCCAAATTAGATGATAAATTGTAGATTCTGCCAGAAAATTTTTCCGATCGATTATCTATTCACAGAGACCAGCAAAAATTGAAAAGTAAATTTTGTCCGTATGCACATTAGCTTCCCCGACTGAAGAATATAAATAGTGTTGCGAACATTTTAAAGGTCTGAAAACACTATATGCACCTCAGTTGGATATAAAGCTACAAATTACCGCCCCATGACCAGAGCTAAGACGGAATTCAAGCAAACTAGAAAGCGTCAGTTAGAGCATACAGAGATAGTGCTCTAGTTTTGTGCTCATGAGTCTGGAATAACTATAAAACCATGCTCTGGTAAAAACCTCATATAAAGCCGAGTAGATTATCACATGTTAGCTAAAAAATACATTCGCATAACAGGAAGAGGTGTGCAAACATGGAATGGCTCCATATCGAAAAAGTGAAGAAAAAAGCTAAGATATAAACATTATACCCCAGCTATTACAAGAGAAAGGTACGGTAAAAGAAGCGGATGCGTGAAGGGGGTCAGCACTCTCCCGTAGAAAGTTTTAAAAATGATGTCAAAAACTAAATTTTCGGAACGTTTTAGTGGTAAAGTTAGGTGAGATGGGGTTGAGGTTCCTTCCCGAGTATTTTTCCTTACTATAGTCAGCTTACTATAGTCAAGCTTTCTTAGACGATATTAGGGGTTCGAATGCTTTTTCCAGAAATTTTCACAAATGAAAGGTTAAAAACGCAATTTCATGTTATTTGGGATTTGCTTTGAAAATGTTTCAAAATTGGAGTCTTCAAAGAGGAGTTTTACGCAATTTCTGGTGAATTTACGTTATTAGGCGGCTCTTCTCCGGAAGTTTTTTGAGATTGAACACTTAAATTTAAGGCTATAAGTGGTGTCGTTTAGGAAATGAAGAGGGTTGAGGCCCTCTCTGGAAGCGTTTCGTCTGTAAGTCTGAAAGACCCAATTTTAGTCGATGTTTGGTTAAGTTTATGAAATGGGAAGTTTTGGATGCTCTATATGAACATATCTTAACAACTAATTCTTCAAAAGGCTGTCCTTGGTGGCGTTTCGTTTGGGAAATGGAAAAAGTTCACGGGCTGTCTCTGGAAGTTTTTAACCCTAAAGTTCGAAAAAAACTCAACTTTATGCCTTCTTCATCAACGTTGGGGGGATCTTCTAACGTCACAAAAGTTATGCCAGGTCTTTATTCTGGATTTTTTTTCAAAATCGAGGTTCTAAAGATGTGATTTAAGGTTTAGGTTTGGGAAAGATAGAGGAAAGAGGACTCCCTGCCTCCTCTTGACTCTATTGGTCTCCTTCCCTCTCGAAATCTCTTTCAAGACGTCATTTTAGGTTGTATTTGAAGAAGAAAGGTTCGAGGATTCTATCGACGAATTTTCTAAAACGAAGTTTAAAGCTATCTTTGCTGATACTAGGGGAGAGGTGCTAGGGAGGACCGTCCGGAAATGTAGCAAAGTTGAAGTCTTAGAAACGCAATTTTTGGCTGCGTTTAAAGACATTAAGCGTCTAGAGAAGAATTTTGGTATCTCTTCGGCTAAATTTTAAAATTGAGGTTTCAAAGACTCAATTTATTCTATTTTTTATAGTAATATTAAGAAAAGAGTGAGTGGTCGAAGATCTTCTCCAGAACTTTTTCGAAATAGAAGTCTTCAAAACGCATTTCAGGCTCTCTTGGATGATGCTGGAAGATGCGTTGGGGTTAGGGGGCTGCTTTCTGAAATTTTTTTGATATTGAAGTTCTGAAAACACAATTTTTATTCATATTTTGATGGAATGGATTGTCTTCAAAGAAAATTTTTTAAGCTTGGAAGCCTAAAAATGAATGTTTTTAGTCACGTTAAGGAAACGGAGGGTGTTTGAAGACTTCCCCTACAAAATTTCGACATTAATGCTAGAAATGCAATATTAAACTTTTTTTATGGTATTGTTAGGGAAAGGAGATTCGGGAGCCCTTTTCCGTCCTAAAAACATGTTTTAAAGCTCACTTAGGCGACGAAAAATATAGATAGGAGAAGTTTCACGCAAGAAGTAGTTTGAAATTGAAACGACAAAATAAAATTTCATTCTATGTTTGTCCAAAAAATGGATGAAGATTATGTAAATTGGAAGAAAAATCTAGAACATTTTCACCAGAAATATTCGGAAATAGTGAACTTAAAATGCAATTTTAAGTAATCTTTGATGACATTAGGGGAAGCAGGGGCTCACTCAACAAAATTTTTCGAAGTTAGAGGCCTAAAAACCGTTTTAAGCTCTCTTTGTAAAAGTGTTGCCGTATTTAAAATCTCTGAAAATTCGGTTTTATTCAAAGCAAGTTCTGAACTCATAGGTGGTTGGGGAGGGGGGGCTATATCCATATATCCCCGTTAACCTGAGAACAAAGTAAAATGTATAACTGTCTTAATTTGAAACTAATAACTTCTGATTAAAAAACCTTGATAGCACTAGGACGAAGCTACTTTCTCCAGGCCTTCCCATGCTTTTGCAAAGCACATTGCAATCTGTTGTAAGTTTTTTCCGAATGGGAGAAGGAGCTACAGGTCCTTTAGCCCCCCGGCCCCAACTCAACATTAATACGCCACGGTGTATATATCTATTTAAATATAATGCATACTTAAATTCGAAAACGTATTGAAGTATTTGAAATCTTTGTAATTTCAGTTTTGTTTAGAGTTATTTCTAACCTCATGGAAGGAGAGGGGATTAGCCCCCTTAACCTGTGAACTAAGTTAAATTTATATGGCTAGTGTAATTTGAAAGTAATAACTTTCAGATAGAAAAAAAAAAAAAAAAAAACGATTGCAAAACGAAACTATTTCCTCCAAGCCTTTCCATTCCATTGCAGATCACAATTTAATCAGTATTAAGTTTTGACCAAATGGGTAATTAGGAGGGGCTACAGTCTCCTAGCAATCCCCCTCCCTTTCTATTAACATGCCAATATATATAGTAGTTATATTTAAATTTAATGCATATTTAAATGTGCAAATGTATTGCAAGTCTCTGAAATTTCGATTTTATCTAGTGTACGTTGGGACTTCAAAAGGGGGGGGGCAGGGTTAGAGCAGCTTTAGCCCCCCCTCCTTGGATCCGCCACTGAAAACAACCATAAAGCAGTTCTTCCGCCAAAAAATTCTTTTAAGTTCAGAAGTTTAAAAATTATGTTTAATGTTAACAAGCAGACCGTAATGGTTCAGGGAGTTTTTGATTTTGACAACGTAAGTTTGAAAAAAAAAAAAAAAAAAAAAACAAAGTGTCAACTAACAGGATTTACACTCTTTCAAAAGCAGATTGTTTACATGTTGCTTGCCTAGAGAAACATTCCTTTTACGCAAGCTTTCAATTTCCTTCCGGTACTTGATTATAAACTTCGTGAAAGCATCATAGTTTCTTTAAAAAGTTACATCCCTACTCAAGATAACTTTTCGAATCTCAAGGGGCGGATTAAATTCAATACTTCTTTGCAATCTCTTTTCCAAATAAAATTAAAGCAAAGCAAGGAAACTTCCCTTTTATAAATAAAGAATCAAACTGTTTAATATCTGTAATCCTCTTAGACAACAGCGAAATGTAAATACTTGGATGCATTAAGAGAGAATCATTATGAGAGAAAAGAATATTTATCGAGAAAGGCAAAAAATATATGCGCCTATTAACATTTCCCGTCGTCTTGTTTGTTGTTCTTATGTTTTAAATGCTAATGCTTCCCGCACCATCAACATAATACCCCGCCTACGAGTGAATCTGTGCGCTTTCAAAATCCATTTGGATTATGAGTTCGGCAGCGAGACGGGGCTGGTCGGGGGGTGGAAAAGAGGATTTTCGAGGGATCCGCGCGCGCGTCTCTGACTTTCCACATTCGAGTTAGGTCAAAAGGTCGTTAATGGAGTTGAGGCTCGGCTATTAGCGTCCCAAGCGAAAGCAATGTCATGGAGGTGGGAGGAGGTGTGTCGGGGATGATATTTTTTTGCTACGTCTTCTCAGTTGAGGGATTTAACTTCTCCGGAAATCACGAATAGGGAGAATATACATGTTTTGACAGTCTTCCGTGTAGGTCACTTGGGTGATGCAGGGAAACCCCTATTAATGGCAGGGCCCGATTAACCTCTGAAGGTAGGAATATCCAAATCTCATTTCAGGGCCGCCACCTTTTGTTTTCGGTAAATATTTTCTAAAAACTCTACGCACATTGAAACAAAACTCACTAATGCTATATGTATTATTTTCATAAACGGTCAAACAGACTTCCAATTTAAGTTTATAACCCCATCTCCCCCCCCCCCCAAAAAAAAACCATATTGAACTTTTTTACGTTACACATTTTTGTACTCCCATTCGCCGCAGATAAGGGTGGTTAGTTGTTGATTCACCTTTATCACTTCATAAAATTTATCAAGTGTGATAAAAATATATTGGTTTATTAAGTGTGAAAAAAGTTGGGGTGAATTCCACAGATGGAAATAGCTTTCTACCACATTTTATGAACTGTGTCCTCACTTTTTGAAATCCTGCCAAAATTTTTATTTAGCGAATTCTAATGTTTGAATACTTTTAAAAACATTCAAAAGCAGAAACTGAATATTTTAAGTCATTTTTGGGCCCCCTGTTAATTCTGAGGGGAAGCTCAAGCTTCCTGAGCCTTTTGGGCAATCAGGTCCTGTTTAATGGACGCTCACGTGACAATGAAATTTTATCTTAACCTAGGTTAAATTTACCTTCCTTTACTGAAAATTAAAGTCACCTCCTGCTTCAAAAAAAAAAAAAAAAAAATTTTTTTGTTCCTTCTATTCCACTTCAAGGAAATTCTAGTAATTTTTTTCTTTGGTAATAAAATCAAATGTTTGTTGGTAACTGGATAATTTATTAAAATTATCCGTTGGTATTCATCCTCGTCTTTTGTGTGCTCCGTAGTATTTTTAAACGCGTTGTAAATAGTTTATAGTAATTTCGGAAGACATTAACTTTCATTTAGCACAGCTATACCATCTCTAAAAAACAGCAAATTTTTTTTTTTTTTTAACCTAGGAAAAAAAAAAATTTGAATATCTTCTGCTATCATTTTTACTGTTCAAAACCCATATAAAAGAACTACCAAAGTAATTTTTCAATGAAAGATTTGAAAAATATTTATAATATCAAATATTTTCTAGGAGGAAGTAAATTTTGTGAATCTATTGTATTAAATTTAGTCTGGGAGCGAAAGACAGAGAGAGAGTGAGAGATTCATACCCTCCCCCCTACACACAAAATCGCTCTTCCTCTCTCAGATTGAATTTGACAAAAAAGTACAAAAAAATTAACAAAGAACAGTAAAAAAAATCGAATTTTCAGGCTGAATTTCGTTTTTCCAGAACCAAAATACTCTGAGTTGAGCATGTTCCACAGCCAGACTCCCTAAACTATGTATAGTGTTCAATATCTGATTCCTTACAAGCTGTTGTTGTATTATCTACATTTATATAATAGCCGAGCAACGCAAGGCTGAACTGGATCCGGTAACTTAACTGTTTTACTGGTAAAACTGTGTCATTTCAGGGGAATGAAAAAACGAAAAAGTGGTCAAAAATTAACGCTATCTACTGGAGTTTAGGGTTAATCCACTGGAGTTAGGGTTAAAATTTCAATCATCAAAATATCACCAAACAGGCTTGCTTCGTTCAAATGTAGAAGCAATTTTCACCCGTCATATCTTAACGGGCGATTTTCTAGTTAGAAATCAAAAAATGTTTCATCTTTACGAAGATTTTTCTTCAAATCCTTACAAAAGTAAGGATTTGAAGAAAAAATCTTCGTATGGGCCTGTATGTGAAGGGAGAGGCGTGGGAGGTGAGTGTTTTATGCTCAATGTATACTTACGAATGTATACACATTTTGCTAAGTTTTATTTTGAATCGAATTTGCGTATTCTTTTAGTTAACACTTGAAAAATTATTATCCAAAATAGTTTTATTTTGCCAAATGATTTCATTTTTCACCGTATAAAATTACAAAACAATTAATACAAAAATACATTTAATTGTACTAACTTGTGAAATCATGATCGAGGAAAAAAAGGGTAATACAAGAAGATATATCAATTGCGAAAGAGGGAAAAAATCAGCATCCGGCATACAACTTGCTGAATCGGACACCCTGGCATTCATTTGAATTTCGACGCCTTAAGTTCAAATTATGTTTTCTTCAATCTCGAATTACGACAGGAACCTGCTCGTTGTGTTTCTTGTTTCTGCAAATGGCTCCTGTCGCATTCATAATTGCAAAAAAAAAAAAAAAAAAATTCAAGCCGTCAAAGTGCAAATGAATGCCAGGGGCTGGATGCTATAGATGTTGTGCGCTGGATGCTGGATGTTGCGTACTGGATGCTGGATATGTGCTGGTGATTGGATGTTGTGAGCTGGTGATTGGATGTTGTGTGCTGGATGCTGTTCTAAAGAGGGTTGTGTGAAGTCGATAGGGTCTGGTACAGGCGTCCCTCGTATAACACGGTACTTGTACAACACGGTTACGATATTACACGGCACCAAATTTGCGATCATTATAACACAGTTTCGATATTACACGGTATAAAACTTTAAATTCACAACTACATGGTTTTGATGTAACACGAATTTCAAAAGAAAAAATTTAATTTTTGTTGAATACACTGTTAAAAAAATGTATGATAACAACTGTAATAAATTTTTACTTTGTTTTCATGAAATTTTTACGAAAAATTGTCCGTCTTGGACTCAAAAGATTGATTTTCCCGTATAACACTAACTTTTAACTTTTAAATACATATATCGTCGCCTCAAAGCAACCATAAGCCATCTAATACCAGGAATAACACTAAGATGTCCTACTGTTTTTCTGAGGCGACGATATACTTGATTTTTCTCATCAGTGTTCTAAAAGCAAAAAGGTGAATATTATATTGTTTCTAATGCATTGTACGAAAATAACATTAGGATTAAACATAAGCTAAATTTGGCAAACGATAAATGAAAAATGTAGTCGAAACAAAATATAAAATACTAGTGGTAGCCGAACGGCTTTGCCCGAAATAGAAATTAAAAGGTTTCTTGGTTCGCCTGGTATATTTACAAATAATGTATGTTGAATTTTCTCGCCAATTGGCTTGTGCCCATGTTACGGTTCTACGTTATAATAATTTCGTAATTTACTCGTCCATCTTATGATAATTTTGTTCTTAAAATTGGTATAGAAAAATAACCACATCGAATTTTTAAAAAATAGCTTCGAGGTGCGCACCCCCATGCTACAAACTAACTTTGTGCCAAATTTCATGAAAATCGGCCGAACGGTCTAGGCGCTATGCGCGTCACAGAGATCCTGACAGACAGAGATCCGGATAGAAAGAGATCCTGACAGACAGAGAGACTTTCAGCTTTATTATTAGTAAAGATAAAGATAAAGAAAATAGAATGATTCTATTCATTTTATTTTAAATCTTGTTTTGTTGTTGTTGCTCAGACAAACTTTATTGCTACATGAAAAGTTCAGATTTCTTTTCTTATAGAGCGCGTTTTGTTCTTAGCACAGAAAGAAAAAGGGATAAAGTTTTTTCTTGTTGTGCATAACAATTTTAATTTGAGGTATGTAAGATAATTAAGTTTTACCTTTTATAACAACTCTTATTTTTAAATCAGTGGGTCTTTGTATGTTCTGGTTCCCAGTTTTCGTTTGTATATTCTATTGAGCCGAAATTTCAGCTATTTGCAACTCCAGAGCTCGAATACGTTACCTTGCGGTGGTCAACAATACTAACGAAAAAGGTAAACTATTCCGTTCCACGTGATTTCTTTGGGGTAAATTAAAGGCTTCAGACAGTTTATGGTGTAATGTAATTTCAGAAGAATAGAAAAAAAAGCTTACCACAAACACGATGAAAGATTACTGTCATTCATTAAGCTTCAAAGCAAGTTATAAATTACGGATTTGTTTGTTTTACCTTTTTCATCCGCTATTAGACAGTCGCTGCAGCGCCCCCTATAGTTTATTGGGGATATAACTAGGAACATGGTTTCGATATAACACGGTACACATTGACATGATTTATGATATGTACATGATTAATTAGGTTAAAAGACCATTTATAAAAATGTCTCGTATAACACGATTTCGATACTACACGGATCGAATTAACCGTGTTATACGAGGGATATCCCTGTATAAATCAAGTCGATTCTGAGGGACAAGAGTGCCACCGCCCAGCAGATGGAGGGACGTGCTGGTGCAGGCCCGTGGAACAGACGAACGCCACTACCCAGGAGGGGAGGTTAACGTGGAGGGCCGTGGACCAGAGGAGTTTGCATAATTAGCACAGAAAAATAAAATCAAAGGAACATCAACTACAATCAAGTTAGAGCAATAAGCAATTCGTGATTGCCCCTCCCCCATCCAAAAAAAAAATAAACAGGAAAAAATAATTATTTTTTAAACACTATCGCTTAAAAAAGAGGTTGATTTCAACTGACCAATCGAAAATGTTTGCAGAATTATTTGCGGCTTCAGTTATTTTTTTTTCTCAACAGTTTATTTTTTCAAAATATTTTATTTTTAGTAAAAATTAATTAAACATGTTGAAATTAGTCACAGATAAATTCGTTTCATGACTAATTTTAATGTTTTTTTTGCAGGTGATTGCTGATGCGGATGTGACGTGTGAAGACTTTGGGCTCGGAGCGTTTTTAAAAACTGTCATTTGAAACCATTTCAGTAATGATGACAAAACTTACATCATACTGCAAATAACGGAATGCAAACTTAAATGATAATGGTACTGAGACTGTGACGGTCATTTATTGTGCAGAAATTCGACGAAAAGAGTTTGCATTCATAAATGAAATTACAAAAGTTTCATATTGAGAGGATAGGTTTTGAATATCTCTTCTAGCTCTTGCTTTGTGTTTAATGGATCAAGTGCGTCTACCGACTGTGACAGTTAGTTATTTAGGACACACGTGGAACGCTCAGAAGTCTTAAATATGCTTTATTTACTCACAGTTTTAGAGCAAGAACCCGTGAGCGCCAGACCTACCTCATAGTATAAAGACCCGCTTTTTTTGCGTAAGCACATCATATAGCACATAAGAAAGGTTCGATATTATATAAGCTGGGTAGCACTGGCTTTGACAGGAAACAGGTAGCAAAGTTGCGTCAAAAACTAAACGTCATTGAGTCATTCTATGTCAAGTGACCTCGTCCGCTCCAACAAATCATCTCCGATTTAAACGAAATTTTATTTAAGTGCAGACATACCTTTGAAACTAACCTATACAAATTTTCAGCTTCCAAGACTCAAATCTCGAGGATCTAGGATCAATAAAAAAAGGGGGGGGGGGGCCAAAATGGCGGATCAGCTTCGTTAAACGATTTGCCATGTTCAGGCAGATCTCCTCTAGGAGGCCATTTTGGAGCACACTTTTTTTTGTTTTTTCAAGGTACTCTAGGTTCTCATGTTTTTTGTCTTGGAAGCTTAAATTTGCATAAGCTAGTTTCAAAGACATGCCGGCACCTCTCTAAAACGTCCTCCAAATCGGAGATGGTTGGATGGGGACCACCAGGTCACGTGACCTGGAATGAATCGATGATTTTTAGTTTTTGCAGCAATTTTACAACCTTTGCCACTTGTTTCTTGTAAAGCCCTGGATCGAGGGCTTTAGTTTCTTGCCAAAGTCAGCGTGACTCAGCTAAAATAATAGCTTATCTTTCTATCTGCTGTGATGTGTTTCCGGAAAAAAAAAATGGGCCTTTATACTATGACTAGCTCTGGGCACTCATGGACTCTTGAACTATTTTGTTCTAAAAATTACCTCAAGTGATATAATGGCGTTTTTTTTTTAAATTTATTTATTTATTTTTATTTTTTTTTATTTACCTCAGTAACCATATGAATTTTTGTTTTGTCATGCATTCTATGAATATCGTTGAACTAATTTTATTTTTGAATAGAGTGGCCACAATTAAATTTAAAACAGCTTTCAGAATTTGTAGACGAGTATTGAGTTGCAATTATTGATTGCAATACCGGTATACTAAATACCGGTACTTCGAGCAATTTTTCAATTTCGTAATACCGGTATTTGCTGAGGTAAAAAACCGGTATTTTCGGTATTAGCTGAAAAAAATGAATGGTTTCAAATAAAGAATTTTCAATATAACTAATTAAATATCTTTTTATATTTTAAATGTACATTTCTTTTTCCATGACATAGGTAAAAATTTGACTTCAAAATTACCAACTAATATAGATCATCATACAAAAGTAGCGGAATTGTTGCAAAATGATATTGTTATTACTAGATGGTAAGATTAATCGCATTTTGGTGCGCTTTTGTGCACCATGTTTTTTTTTTTTTTTTTTTCTTTTTCTTTTTTTCCCCCTTTCCCTGATCACTCACTTACCGTTTTGAGAAAGTTAATTTCAAATGTAATTTTAAATGCATTTCTCCTATGAGCAATTTACTCCAACCATCAACTGCAGAACTGCAGTGATACTTTATGATTTTTTTTTTTCAGTATTTGTCTCAACTGTACTAAATTTTGAAAAAAAACTTTTTCCTGTTAACATAACCAATATTAGTTTGTTGTCACCACCATTATTGGCTTGTTGTCTTGTCTCGTTATTTAACTTTATACTTGGCAAGCTAACATTTAGAAATCAGCCTTGAAAATTTGCATAGCATAGAGCATAATCAAGTGAAACATATTTTCAGATATTTAAATTTTTGTAATTGTAAAGAATTTTGGAAAGAAAGCGAAAACGAATAAGAAAAACCAACAAGATCAAATAAAGTCAAATTTATCTTACATTTCAAACCAAAGGGCTAATAAAAAGCAAACACAAACCTCTCCTGCTTAAGAAAAAATGATGTTAATATTGGGACAGTATCATCTCTTGGAAAAGAATTACAACTAGGTATAAATTCAGAAAAAAAAATGTACAAAATACAAAAGAAAAACACACAAAAGGATTTATCCAAAAATAACACGCAAGAGACCGAATTATTTTAAGATGAAGGACTTCTAGACAATCAGAGGAAGTGTATTGCGCAATGTTAACAGTACCACCGACCTGCGTGAATCAGAAAGAGTATTTTCATCTGTAGGAAAGTACAGCACTAAAGTGAGTTCCAGGCTTAGAAAAAATATAAAAGATGCATTATGTTTTTTTTCTATTATTGTTTTTTTTATTATGACATTAAATTTTTGTCATAATAAATAATGTCATGTCATAATAAATAATGTCATAATAAAAAATCAATAATAGTTTTTTTACTATTGGGCAATTCCACAGAAAAGGGGAAAAGGTGGCAGAATTTTAAAATAATCTTTTTCTCACAATTTTGGTATCAATGGAAAGGTAATTATCTGAAGTGTATGGAAATAACAAAAATATGCAACAAAAGCAAAATTAATTAGAGTTCTGAGGCTTCAAATCAGGTTGTTATGACCATGTTCTTACGAGTAACTTTTTTTATACGACTTAAGAATGGCTGTTTGATACTTATATTGTCTCATTTTTCAAATATTCTCTCTAAAATATGCTTCTCAGAACTCTCTAGAAGAGTTATATACAAAAAAGTTGCACTTTAACTGCAAAACTTAATTTTGAGGGACTTTTTCATATAAGGCATTTTTGTAATTCTACGTCCGACATCAAATTGGCTGAAAGTTTATATTATGTAAAACTGAGTGGAGATTTTTACAAAATATTTTGTCTGCAAATAAAGATTTTAAATACAATTAAAAATAATCATTTAAATTAAATTTCAAAAAACTAGTTATGCTTAAATAAATGGTCAGAAAAATGTCTACGTCCGACACCAATATTTTCCTAACTGAAACTAGGTTTATAAGTATACGAAAATTCCTGATTAAATTAAATAATTCACACATGCCTGAATATGTATTTATATTTATATCTTACATAACTTAAATTTAAAGAACATATACACAATATTTTGACTGGGGAAAATATCTGAAGATGAATGAGTCTCATATGTGTCTGAAATGAGTCTCAGATGTTTATCAATAGCAATTAAAGTAGTTATGTATAAAATTATGAATATTTAAGAAGCATTAGGGTTCTCAGTTCAAAAGTAACACTCCTTCCTTCCCTAGTTTTCACTTAAAAACTCTCAGGTATTTTTGGTGAACTCACAACAACCCCTGTTTGGGCTTAGAAATGCTCTGTTTCGTTTTCAACAATTTGTAACCAACATCCAAATTTCTTATTATTTGTTAATAAGTTAGATTTTTCTTCATTCAAATTCTACAAATCAATCTTCATTTCTTTTCACCCTGGAGATTGAGTTTTTTGTTGTTCACATAGAGATTGTAAAAAAAAAAAAAAAAAAAAACTTGACAAAATGCGTCTAATCTCTCTTGTTCTCGTTATAGTATTTTCCTTATTTTATGAGTGAAGACTTAAAATACAAATTTCCTGGAATGGTATACAGATATTGATACATTAGGGGTGTCCATCTCCCCACAAGCAATGAGAACCCCCCTGCCCCCCCTCCCCCCAAATCCCTCAAGAACATCCAGAAGAATAATATTTTGGCAGAAAAACAAAGAAATGTCTTGAAAAACATTCCTTGTAAACACGTTCTATGACATAACTTGGGCCATGACCCCCCCTCCCTACATTCTTTTTGCATAAAATTTTTAGTTTCAAATTATTTCAATTTTCACAAAATTATTTGATTTTTCACAAAAAATGGAGCCCTGGGAAAAATTCTGCACAGACTCCTGTTAGGCATATTTTCCCCTTTTTTATGCTTTAAAATACCATAATATATAATTCCATAAGCAAATTAAGAGTTAAATAGCTTTTTAAGATGCTTATTTCATGTCGTATGTTGTCTGCTTTGCACATTCTACGTCCGACACCAACTATTCTACGTCCGACACCAAGGGGGAAAAAAAATGTGCTATTTATCCGTGAATTAATTTGGTGAAAAAGGAAAAATTATTCATATTTCAGCTTTACTTTTCAACATTCAAGTAGTCAAAAAATCTGAAAACAGTTCATTGAGCTGAAACTTGGGTTTTTTCAACGTACGTCAATTTTCGGTTCCCCTTTCATCTACGTCCGACACCATGAGGTTTTTTATTTTTAATATTTATAGTTTGAATTTTTTTTTCAGAAATTCTATAAGTTTTTATATTGTTCCTACATATATAAGTATTGAGAAAAAAAATTGGCTCAGTTCATCCGTTTTAACTCTGAAAAATATGAACCTTTGTTGGTAAATTTCGTGCAAATTCTACGTCCGACACCGTGGAATTGCCCCATTATTGTTTTTTATTATGACATTATTTATTATGACATTAAGTTGAGCACAAAAGTGAGTTCCAGGCTTAGAAAAAATACATAAAACATTTTTTCCTTCATTTAAAATTTATTAACAATAAGTTTTCATAAATAAGACAATTTCTGTAAAAATTATAAAATGTGGCAACAAAACAACATGTTTGCAAGCATTTTTTGAGAAATACCGCTATTTCGGTATCACGTTTTAAAAATACCGAGTAGCGGTATTGAATTTTTGGTCCGGTATTGCAATCCCTAATTGCAATGATACATTGAAAATTGAATTAAAATAAGGTTGTTATCCAAAATATAAATTTACTTCAGAAATATTTTGTAAAGAAAAAATCATTACTATTTTTAAATGTTTAATTTCTTGGAAGTAAATATTAATTTTAATCCAACTGTTTCTACAATTCTGAGTTTGTTGTTAAGCATGTGAATAGATAAAAATTCATTGAAACATTCCAAAAATTGAAGATAACAGTTTCATTACATTATTGCACAATGGGGGTTGTTTCTAAGATTTTAAAAGTATTTTTTTTTCTGAAAAGCATGTTTAAAAACATAGGACTTTAGGACCATTTTAAAAATAATTTGACAAAGTTTAATATTTTTAACAATTATTTTAATCGATACGCAGATTAATTTCATTTTTCACGCTTCTGCACATGACATCACAAGTGATGAAATACCATTCACTGATGCCATTAGCGCAGATTGCGCACACAATATTTAATTTGCTTCTTAACTCACATGTACTGGTAACGATATGGTTGATAGCAAGCGTAGAACGCAATATTTAATTTGAAGTAGATGCAATTGGATCAACATTTTCTAAACTTCCTGAAACTTTTAGTTCCTCTTCATCTTCCATTATAAAAGCCATGTAACTGAGCCCTGATGAGGATTTGAGTCTGTAATAGTTGTATTAATCCGTTGCTGAGAATTCCTGAGGTTTTTTCTTATGTTTTTCCTGTTTAGAGTTTTACTTTTCGGTTTTCTTTTCATTTCCAAATCTCTCTGACAGATTTTTTCAAGTTTTTATGCTGGGACAAAGTAGGTCGTAATTTTTAGGTTGTAAGATACGTTGTTATTGTGAAATGTTTAAGTAAAGCTCTTAACTGAAATGAACTACATAAAGTATTGTATAGACATAACAGGCCCTTCAGATGTTTTTCTCAGTTAAAATGAAATTTTGATGGTTTTTTGAAATTCTATCATTCTTATTTTATCATTCTTTAATGTCTTATTTTCCCTTACTTAGTAATTTTTAATGCGTCAAATTGTATTTTACTCCCCATGTGCTATATTACCATGATTTTTTTTAAAAATATCGTCGTTTAGAAACTGCTTTCATATGTTTTGTGTGCTTTGTATACCTCAATCTGCATTTAATAGTGATGATATGTCGTCATAATTCAGATGAGCCTTTCTCAATGTCCCACTGTACCCCCATGCCTTGTACCGCGGTGCCCCCACAGGGGGCACAGTAGAAAAACTTGAAAGCCTTTCAAAAAACAATTTTTTAAAAGAACTAAAGCAAGGAAAAATTATGAAAAAAAAAAACATTTTCAGCTATATAGTTCTATTGTAAGCATGTTATGCAGTTAAAAATAGCGACTGAAAATAATTTATGTCCTTAGCAGTTTTCAAACATTTTCTTTTTCTTTCTTTTATTTACTTACTAGTATTGCCCGGCTTTGCACGGCTTATGTCGAAAATAAAAGTTTTGTCAAGTGACGCATGTTCAACAATCAGGCTTCAATTAGAGAAAAGAAAAATACTGCAAAATTTCCCGTCAGAATAATCATTCTCAAAGAAAAAAAAACGTCAAAACAAAAATACCCGAATAAATTAAACGCAACACCTAAAATCCAAAAGAAAAAAGAAAGAAGATAAATCGCCAAATAATAATCAAAAGGAGAAATTTTTGTCTCAAAACAAAAACAAAACTTTATTTAATCACAGCTGAGAAGAAAAAAAAAAAAAAAAGAAAAAAAGTGGCAACCTTCTTAACGCTAATTTAAAATGAGAATGAGATCGCGCAAACAGTAATTTTCCGATTTAAAATTTCTGTTCCATTAGGCTTAGCAGTGCTTTTTAATTTCTTCCCGGTGATTTTGCAACCTTTTTTTTTCTTTGAAATTTGAAGGAAATGAAGCAACTCTATGGGTGTTTTACGCAGGGCTGTGGAGTCGGAGTCGGAGTCGAAGAGTCTGAGTCGGGCTGATTTTGAGGTAAAGGAGTCGGAGTCGGAGTTGTTAGAAAACATGCCGACTCCGACTCCGGGCTTCTTTTTTTCTTTCCCTTTCGCTGACTCTCCTTGCATTCTTTAAAAACTGACTTCCAATTGGTTCGATTACATGTATGAAAAGATACTAATGAGAAAATAACTGCCATTATGGCAATCAGCTAGCTTGAGTGCTTACAGAACTTTCTGTAGCCGTCCCCTAGTTTGCTTGCTTTTTAACTTAACTAATAGCAACTGTCAGCAAACGGTTTTGTTGCCTAACATTTTCAAGTAATCACTTACAAATAAAAATGGAAATATAGTGTTTTGTTCGATCTCAGTTGTAAAATAGTAAAAGAAACGTAACAAATTAGTAAGTTGAGGCCCGTAGCTAATGTTGAAACGTTTAAGGGTGAACGGCAAATTCAAAAAAGTTCTGGCGCGAATGCACGAATCCAAAAGATCCGACGAAATAATCTAATGGTTTTTTCTTTATTAAGACTATTTATAAGCTTGATTCTCACTAAAAAGTATGGAACAAAATAAGTGTAAATGATTTCTTGATTACAACTCTCAATAATTGCACTTAATCTTAAAATCTTCATATTAAGGTTAACTCTAAAGCAGCAAATAAAATTTAAATTAAAAATTTTGCGAATGAGAAACATAGGTATAGTAAAAGCTATTCGTACAAATTTGTATACCGCCGCATTTTGTGTAAAATTAGCTCCTGATGTATATGCGCCCTATTTTCGTTGCAATTTTATTGATGAAATATAATTTAAAATATATTCGCGAAAATTTTCAGAATTAAAGTATTTATATTTTTTTATAAAATCTGAAATTAACTTTGGTTACCATCTACCAGATGGGTGTCACCCGGGGCAAACCACCCCCTCTCAAGAACTTGGATTTAGAAAAAAAGGTTTTTGTTTTCCCTTCAAAAATTAAAAGCACACGATTTGGTCAATGTCTATTTGTTAAACATTAAAGGGGAGCAAATTACAGATAATCCTTTTCAAATTTTTTAAAAGGGATTTTTAAGTCATCTCACTTTTTAACTCGTAACTATTGGAAAATTTGATTTTTAAATTGAATTTCTGACGTTGTATGCGTTTTTGGTTTACAATAAAAAACAAAATGCGAAATTTTCATAAAAAGGAATTAATACTTCAATCTCTGTTTAGAGGTTTTCCCCCTTCCCCTGAAGGGAGAGAGGGAGTTGAAAAAATACAATTTAAAAAAAAAAATCCGGAGTCGGAGTCGGAGACGGGCGTTTCAAAATCCAGGAGTCGGAGTCGGGGTCGGAGTCGGGCATTTTCCTTCCGACTCCGCAGCCCTGGTTTTACGCGCTTTCGAATGGCGCCAAAATCAAAGAAAGTAGATAATATTTCGGGTAGAAAGAGTCATTTAAGGCCATTTTCGGGCCCTAAAATTAAAATTCGTATGGTTCGTGTTTTTTTTTTTTTTTTTTTTTTGGCGTTTGAAACCCCCCCCCCCCCCTACGTTCCTTCTCGGGTGCCCAAGTACCTCCCTGCTAAATTTTGTCGAGATTCGACGTAAACTGTGGATTTGTATGAGGAACATACACACATATTCCTGGTTTTATTTATATAGAATTATTTATTTACTTTTTTGTTGCTGTGGATTGCTGAAAGTTTTTTTTTTTTGGTTTTTAAAAGACAAATTTTATTTTCTGAAAAATCCCCCCCCCCCTTCTGTCAGGCCCATCGTTTCAAAATTTTCAGGAGGGTGGAGGGGGGGGCAAAGAGTATGCATTCATTTCATTTCATAAGAAAAAAGCAACAAAATACATGCAAAAATTCACAATTATATTTTGTTTCTAAAATTGGGGGGGGGGGGGGGGTAAAATGACCCCCCTAATTGCCCAAATGACGGACCTGCTTTCTGTCCCTTTCAAGAAATGCATAATTCTGATTTCACATCACATCTTCGATCTTACCACAATATGCAGACCACCCCTCGAAGAATTGAAAAGCATAGAGCGAGTACACACATACACACACATAGGAGTATTTCGTGTTTTACTTGTTATTCTTGACGTTGGGAACGCTACTTTTAAGCTCCGATAGCAAAGCGATGTTTCACAGCGAGCATTAATGGATTTGACGAAATCTCCTCTCTCTATTATTCTTATTATTTTTCATTCCTCCATTTTTTTTCCTTCTCATCCTCTTCCGAGCTTTACATCTAATATTGTGTTTGCAGATGACATTAGTTATATCCCTGTTTGTTTTTAAAACTTACTTTTCTCAAGAGCTCTCTCCTCTTTTGTTGACTCTATCACTGTGATTGGATCCTCTCTGTAATAATAGCTCGTCAATCCTCTAAAGTTTTCGAACAGAGAACGCAGGTAAGCGGATCTGTTCTAGAGAATACTTCCCGGATGTGTGTGCTTCGAGATCGAAAGCAAGCATTTCTTTTATTTTCTCGAGTTCTCATTTTTTTTTTTTTTTTCTTTTCTTCTCCTTTCGGGATTCTTTCGTCTGGCTGGATAAATCGAGACTGAGAAAGCAGTGATCCGGTTAACGAAACGATCCACGCAGACAATATGGTCTATGATTTATGTCTGCGAATAAGTGAAAGTGATTAGGTGAAAGCACCAAGCGTCGCTGTTTCTTCCTTACAAAATAAAGGTGTGGAAGACCCATTAATCTACTTCTCAACTTTTTTTTTTTCTGAAAATGTGGACGGGTTAGAATGATAGTGGCATGCGTCAAAAACTTTGAAAATTAAGTTAAGCACAGATTTGTGCTCCTCTTTAGCTCCTCTAATTTACATTGTAAAAACTGCGGGTTGCATAGGGTGCCTTTTAAGGTGAAACGCTGTAGCACCAAAGGCACCTCCTTAAGGGTGCCATTTGACCACCTATGACACCTTTAATTCATCACAAAAATACAAAATATGGCCTACAAAAATACATCATTGCGCTAACTCTCCTTTTATTTATGCAGCATGTACATTAGGGTGGAGCGAAAAAAATGAAATTGAGAAATAAGTTAAGCTTGTATGTGGAAAATTTGCCTCTTACCAAGCCTATTTATCATACAAAATTTCAGCTAAATCAAACAATATCTTTAGCTGCCCATTTGAGGTTCAATTTTAAGTATTTAGCCTCATTTTTCTCCAAACTCGCGAAAATGAGCTGACAAAATATAATTATCTCCATTTTAAATCTACGAATGGTTGAAACTAAACTGTGGAGAATTAAAAACTTAATGTATAGTTTGTTGAATGACCTAGGTAATTGCGAAATGGCTTTCAAATGTGAATCAAGAGCACACATCGCATATGCTGTCTCAGCTCTGGTTTGTCCTTTCTTTGCGTTCACCGCTATCAACTGGGTTCTCTGTTTTAGTTTGTTGTTTTTCTTATTTGAAATGTTCTATTTAGTTTGAATTATTTCAAACTATTAAATTATAACTTCAAATGTAAATGAAGAGGCTGTTTTTACATATAACTAGTTTGAAAAAAAAAAAAAGAAAATACAATTACAAGTCAAGATTTTTCTTCACCAAAGTAAATGAGATAAAGCGTCAATTTTCATAAATGCAGGCTGAATTCCATTGAAATTAATTTAAGTAATCTTAACTTCTTAAACATAGTTATCGAGTTTAGCCATTTTTTCCCCTTAAAAGCTCAGCCCTCTCTCGCGTTTTCTATTGTTGGCCGGCTTTGACCAATATAATGTTTTCTTAACATGACTATACGTTATTCTATTAAACTGTAAAAGTATTCACTTCCAATAATATGTGATGATTTAGTTTTAATATAATAGAGTATACTCTAATAAAATATTCTGTTGAAACTTTCACGTTCTCTGATGGGCATTTTCTTGAAATATATAACCGAAAAGATCTATTAGCTGTCGTTAGCCTTCTGCAATGAATGTATTCGTTCTAAACGAACTAATTGAGATAGCTCCATTCAAAATTACATTCCATATTTCGTAGACATACCATTGATCTGTACAAAGTTTGCCACAGTCATCTTTTCATATTTCTCTAGTTTGTCCCCAATTTCTAAACAGTATCCATTGGCCCAGCTGTTTTTCCACGTTAATGTTATAGTACGTGGCGTAATGGTTGTTTATTTGTATGTTAAACAAATAAACTACTGCACCGAACGTCCAATGTAAATCTCAATTTTCCTTACAACTCAATTTTCAAAAACATGTATTGATCACTGTTTGCACTTAACCCATAGCTCGTAACTTAGAAAAATCAATATTTTTCTTTCAAAATGCTGTTATGCTTATCTTAATCTTTGGAGAGTTACCAGACGTAGGACGGTACGGTACATCATACTTTGATACAAGGTATAAGAGTAAAGTAAAACTACTTGGTCTTATGTTGTCTTTCTAGCTTTATTTTTTCACTCCTCAATTTGAATCTAAGTATTTCCTCTTCGACCGTCAAATTACATCATATTCTGCTGAAGAGTTATTCTTCATTTTTCTTTTCAAGTCAATGATTTTTTTTTTTCTTCTTTACCTTCTGATTTTGCTACGATTGCTACCTACTATTGCTACTAATTTTGCTACCTTGGCTTACCCTTCTTTGGTAGTTATTCCCATATCTTTTAAAGCAGAATTTATAATAGTTAAGGCTGATCTATCTGACAGGGTCAGATACAGACTACCACATTAAGGAGAGGGAATCATGCTGAAAATTGAACCCCCCCCCCGCACACACACACCAACGAACCTACAATCTGGGATACGAACAATTTCTGAAACTGCTTGGGTGTCAATAAAAAGCATCAAATCGGCCAGGAATAAGGCTCTTAGTAGGCACAAACGTTAGTAATCAATCTCACGAGCAATGAAAAGAAGAAATACTTCAGACATTTAATTTAAAAAATATTAAATGGAAAAAAAATACTGAAATTGCTTTTCTTCCTTTCAAGTTGTTGACATGTAAAAAGAGTATCTTCATTTACATTTGAAGTAATAATTCAGAGTTAAGAAAGAATACAGTCATTGCAGAAGATTAACAACATGCTTATAGATCTTTTCGAGTATATATTTTAAGAAAATGCCCATCAGAGAACGTGAAAGTTTCAACAGTATATGTTATTTTAGTATACACACTTTATAAAATAAAACCTAATTCATTGTCTATTGGTAGTGAATACTTTCTCATTTACTTTGGTGAAGAAAAATCTTGACTTGTAATTGTGTTTTCTTTTTTTTTTTTCAAACTGTTTATATGTAAAAATAGCCTCTTCATTTACATTTGAAGTTATAACTTAATAGTTTGAAATAATTCAAACTAAATAGAACATTTTAAAGAAGAAAAACAACAAACTAGAACAAAGAACCCAGTTGATAGCGGTGAACGCAAAGAAAGGACAAACCAGAGCTGAGACAGCATATGCGATGTGTGCTCTTGATGCACATTTGTAAGCCATTTCGCAATTACCTAGGTCATTCAACTAACTATACATTAAGTTTTTAATTCTCCAGAGTTTAGTTTCAACCATTCGTAGATTTAAAATGGAGATAATTATATTTTGTCAGCTCATTTTCGCGAGTTTGGTGAAAAATGATGCTAAATACTTAAAATTGAACCTCAAATGGGCAGCTAAAGATATTGTTTGATTTAGCTGAAATTTTGTATGATAAATAGGCTTGGTAAAAGGCAACTTTTCCACATACAGGCTTAACTTATTTCTAAATTTCATTTTTTCGCTCCACCCTAATGTAGATCTAAATAGCTGTCCGGATTAAGCGAAGTTCGGTTTAATAGGGTCCGGATTAACGAAGGCTCACTGTATATAGCACAGTAAAGTTGTCCCCTAACCGAACTGCTGTTCAGGTGAAAAACACATTTGGCATACGTAAGTCAGCTTCCATGCCGCTGATTGGACCAGCAGGTCAGGTTAGAAGATGCATCCATCATTCATGAGAATCCTTGGATGCATTAGTTTTTCTTTTAGTAAACCTATGGTAAATTTTAGACTAAAAGTGGAGAGAGCCATTCAAATGTAGAAGAAACTTTTCACAAAACCTGGTGCAGAATAATAATAAAGAAAGTACATGTGTTTTTATACAAAGCCTCCATCTTAAAATTAAAATAATTGCAGCCCTAGATTTTTTTTTTTCTGGATTGGCAATACCACGGGTAACTGACTGACATTTTTGAGAAGCAAAACAATACGTATTTTGTAATATTCAACGCAAAATATATGTCGTGCAAACGATCTTTTGCCCTGGAGTATTGTATTTTTAAAGCTGAATTTAATAGTGTAGTTGAATTCCCGAAATACATTTTAGATGATTTTTAAATATTTATGAAAAACATAGTAACTGACTGATATTTAAAAAGAAAAGGGGGAGGGTGGCCCAAAGCGGGTAGGTTTTCGAAGAATGTTCCAAAATTGTAGTTTTTGGATTTTAATCGCAACAATTTCGGTTTTATTTTATAGCAGGGTTCTTGAACATCAAAATAACAAGTGATTTTTGTACTATTTCAAGCCCAATATTTATTTATTATCAAGCTTAACAAACACGTGAGAAACCCGCTTTGCCCTGCCATTGAGCCCAAAGCAAGTAAGCAAATCCATTAGGAATTTGCAAAAAAAAATCAATAAAAACCCCATCTTTTAGGCAAATTGCAAATACTTTATTTTATCAATTTAGCTCCCACACAATGCAGAAATTTCACTCCCAGGCTTTGAGCAAATATAAAATCCCACACGTCCTCTAACTTACAAAAACCGAATTTCAAAACAAATCCTTCAGACGTTTGCAAAAAAAAAAAAAATAAATAAATAAATAAATAAATAAATAATAAAAAAATTAAAAAAAAAACCCCATCATTTAGCAAATTGGAAAAACCTTATTTTATCAAATTTACTCTTACAGAATGCGAAAATTGGACTCCCAGACAGTTTGGACGGTTCAAAAATACTCCCAGACTGCCTTAAACTTTCGAAAAATCAACGAAAAAGCCAGACCTTTAGGCACTATCAAAAATCAATCAAAAAACCAATCCTTTGAATTGAAAATATTTTAGTTTCTTAGATTGATATTGACTTCTGTTCCACCGTGTTACTTTCCTGGGATGACTTTTAATCCAAACGCGTACACTTCTTTGCATTGAAAAAAGGGTTCCTTGTAACCTCGAAACACGTGTCTGCAGTAATTCGCAATTTTTGTGCATTAAAACGTTGGTAATTCATTCATTTAATTTTCAAGCACAAAGATATTTATTCGTTAAAACTTGTTCTTTTTCAGTTAATAAATAAATAACAATCCGTAACAAGTTAAAATGCTATTTTTTCCAAATCTCATTTTTTATTACGTAATTTTAAGTTTCATTTTCCATAAAATCATATGCTAAGTAAAGAACTTTGACTTGCTATCAACAGATGGCAGTAGTTTCAGTCCTTTGAGTGAAATCGTTAATAGAAAGAAAAGAAGCGAGATGCTCAGCTAAACCGTCTTTTCCTCCCTTTTTATCGTAAGACGGAAGAGCGCTGAGTTTAAAGGGAAGAAAATTTCTCAATGACATGAAACATATTTCTCAGAGATTTAAAAGAAAGTAAAAGGAAGTATGTTTTTCAACTCGTGCATAAGTAACACTTCTTTTAAAAAACCTCTTGTACAGTTACAGTTTTAATGAAAACTAAAATTAAAAACAAGAAAAGAAAAACAAACAGTGAATTTCATTCTTTTGTTACTTGAACATTAAATGTATCATTCAATAGTTAATGCACAGTTAGTTAGAAAATAAGGCTGGAATCACTATGAATAAGGGAAATACTAAGCGTAAGAATAAATATGTAAATAAGTAAAAATAGATAAATTGAAAAAAAATTATCTATTTATTCATCAAAAAATATCCTTTTTCGCAGGTTGAGGATGTTTTAAAAAATAATAGTAATAATAATAGCAAAACAATAATAATAATAATGATAACAATAATTATTATATTATAATTACACCACCACCACCAACAACAACAAAAACAACAATAATAATGATAATAATAATAATCAATATATTATAATAACACGACCACCACCACCAACAACAACAACTACAATAATAATAACAATAATGACATTTATACATTTTTTTAACAAAAATATTCATAAGAAAAAGTTCCAACTATTAACCTATTGATATCCGTTTTCAGGGGCACGATTTACGATGCCAGTTTAATTTAATTTTTCGATTTATTTATGGCAATTACTGTCAAAACTAAAGGCATTTTCTTTAAAGTTTGAGTCCGTTTAAGGGGGTCCGGGACACAAAAATCCTCAAATTTTGCAATTTTTTTTTATAATTTGAAAAATTGCTCCGTTTTATTCTGCTTAAGAGGACGTTTGAATCTTGTTTCTACCTTAAATAGAACGAAAGTTATAGTTATTTTTGTTGCATGCATCTAACGAATGTGTACATAACTTTAAAACTTTAAACGCGTTTTTCTCCATGATGCAATTTTTCCCGATTTCTTGCATTCAAACTCTTATAAGTCAGGAACCGATAGAGATAAAGTAATGAAACTTGGAGCATATCTTTTTCAAGCAATTTACTTTAATTTTTATTCAGCGAATTTAAAAAAAACGTTTACTTCAAAAATTATGATTTTTTTAAAAAAAAGTATCTTCGAATTTTTCGAAATTTTTCTTCAAATATTTTTTATTTTTTATTGAATCAATATTTTTAAAATCGCCGAATAAAAATTAAAGTTTAGATATTTGTGCATACTGTTTTGAAAAAAAATTGAAAATTGACCAACAATATTTTGAGTTATAGCAATTTAAAGCAACCCCATTTTTTTGAAAAAAACTAATTAAATTTAAATAAAAAAATAATTTTTTTTCATATTTATGTTATGATTTTGCTTATTAAATAAATGATGAATCAGTTCAAAAAATTTCAAAACTCTAAAGTACATAATAAAAAAATTTTCAAAATGTGTCCCGGACCCCCTTAAAGCATTTCGTTCTTCGGAAAGGTTCTGGTGGCTTAGTTCTAATGCAATAATATAAATGGGCATCAAATGAAAATAGATGACACAGTGAACATGGCACAGCGACAAAACGCCGTAAAGAACATTTTCACAGGAAATGCGTCTTTGCAGCAGTTAAACAGTAAACACAAAAAAGTGACATTTACAGGCTGACGGTGATCTCCCGCGTGCGCCTATAACTGCTGTTCGGAAGTGTTTTAGCTTCCGTGTTTTTAACGCTGCTCATAGGTCATTAAAAAAACCTTGGTCATATAAAAATTGCTTCTGCAACGAAAAAAAAGCGTCTAGTAGTTCAAGACTAAAAGAGATGAGGAAATACGGAGTAAAGGAATGTGGGGCAAAGTGAAATAGTAACTAAGAAAAATTAAGTTTTTCATTTGAAAATTGCAATACATAAAGAGAGAGCAAAGCATTCTGTAACAGATTTTGTAGTGAAATGATATTTTCCACTTTTGCAGTAAAATTGTGCCTTCAAATAAAAGTGGAAAATCATTTTTTCGCCACATAATATGGGGCAGAGTAATAATTAAAATGCTGTTTTGAAGAAACATATTTTATTTTAGTATTATATATACTTTTTTTTTTGAAACGAATAAATAAATAAATGAATGAGTGAATAAATCAAAAAATACATGAAAAAATAAGTCTATTAATGAGTAAATAAATTATTAATTGAACATGAAAATAAGTGAATAAATATTAAAACTTGTATTGAAATGCAATTTGGAATTTTTGACAGTAAGTATGTACTTTCAAATAAAAGTGGTAAATTATCACATTGCCACATAAGGAGCAAATTGATAATTATCATTTTTTTTCATAATAAAATATTTTACATTTGAGACAGTGAGAAGAAAAGGGATGTAAGTGGACATTTTCAAGTTTTGAGTAAAACGCGTATAAGGATAACTTCCTAGGTAGGCTTTCATTGTTTTTTTTCCAAATCGTGCTGCACAGCAGCACCTACCAGGACTACTAGTACTATCTCTTGCCCCAAGACAGAGGAGAGATTCACCTACCATTTGTACAGGTTATCTCCAAATTTTTAATTTTGCCACTTACATCCCTTTGCTTCTCACTGCGTCATTTGTATATTTCTTTTCTTTAAGCGAATAAAAAAAATTGCATAAACTAAATTATTAAATAAATTTCAGATTTAATGAATGATGAATAACGAAATAAATGAGCTACTCAATGATTACATAAATCTGTAAGTAAACTGGTAAATGCCGGAAAAATAGGTGAACGAGTAAATGAAGAGTTTGCATTATCATGTTACCTTGATCTGTAGAGGTCGACTGGAGTTAATATGTTTAATAACACAGTTTAAATACTGCCAGATATGTGGCGCCGCAAACAGAATAAAATATTTTACAATAAGAAAACGTATTTTCTCTCTTAAAGGAATTTTCAGAAATAGAATTATGCCAATTTTATAGATTATCTTTTTTTAAAAAAATCTTAAAATCTGAAGAGTTTAGTGAGCTAATCTTTTAAAAACACATTTCTTTGCCTTATTAGTTTAAATAATGATGATTGTATGAATTTACGTTTGCAGTCACGAAGCAGAAATTTATTTGCTGTCCATCAGCTTTCAGTTATTAGTCGGTTAATATTGTACGTGTGCTCATGCTATGCAGTGACTACATCATGGTTATATTTTTTAAAGCTCATAATTATCAATTTAATCGCACATAATTTTTCATTCCAAGCATTGCTTACATTAAGTCTTTCAAAATTATATTGATTAGTTGGTTTTAGTCAAAGAATATTTTATTTCGCTATATAAAAATTTTCAATTTTTGAAGATTTTTTTTCTCGAACTAAATTTAAGCAATTTATTAATCAGTATCATCACCATCATTATCAGCCTTTACAAATACACTGAAGGATGAAAGCCTTTCCTAAATGTTTCCTATCTAAGCAATTTTCTGCAATTCTTCTTCATTTTGCTCTTAAAAACTTGAATATCTCATCTCTCCAGCGACATTGTGGTGTCATCCTCGGTCTTATTTTATCTCGGCGGTCAATCTGTCATCGCTTCTTCTGGCAAGGTGTCCAGCACAGTTCAATTTTTACTTTTTTACAATACAGATGAAATTTTGAACTTCAGTTTGCTTCCTATTGCATGTCAACAATAACTATCGAAAACCACAGAATTACCCGATAACAAGCTGAAATTGATGATAATAGGGGAGACTATTGTACCTTTTGGACCACTTCTAAAACGTTTTGGTTTTCAAAAAAAAAAATTGATTTTTATGGTCTTTAGTCATTAAAACTTATATTCAAGCCTTTTTGCATAAGTAAAAAAATATTTCGGATTATAAAAAAATATTTTTCTATTTTTGTATATTTTTCACAAATTTTATGTAATTTGGTCCATGGTACATGATGCTCGTGTACCTTGAGACAGATCACTTGTACTTGCTTAACTGCATGTTGACCTGCTCACTTTGAATACTGTTTCGGCCTCTCTAAAAGTCTTTTTTTTTTTGTCAGGATCATTACTTCTTACTGCTTCAATTGCATTTTGCAATGCCTCAACATCTACTGAATCCCTTTTGATTCCAGTTTTACTTCGAGGCATGATGAAGTCCTATTTAAAAAAAAATCACTACGACTTATTGTACCTATTTTACCTTGATCCAGTGGTTCAAGGTACAAGTTGAAGCTTGGTTTCAAGGTACACGAGGGTGCATGTTTTTACAAAAGTGGCTAAACCTAACCGCTACATAGAAAGTAAAGACTAAATGTTGAATACACTTTCCGAGGGATAGGCAATAGATATAATGGTCAATCAGTTCGATAACACTAGTCTTTAAAAGTCCAGTTTCCTTTAAGTAACACTGGAATTATTTACTTTTGTTTGCACAAATCACAAAACAATCACTGTCCACATAAAAGCTGGAGTTTCAACCTACAACTCACTCTGGCAGGTGGAGAGACTGTCATGGCTGACATAGTACCGTGATTCCTCACTAGGTAAAAGCGCTAGCTGATTAGAGTGCATGGCGCAAGGTACACTATGGTCAAGGTACAACAGTCTCCCCTACTGTTTAACAGAAGTGCTTAATTCCATCAAAGTATGAAAAAAGAAAACCCTTTTCTTCGGAATTTGAACTATTTTACATATTATGATTAAAAACCCTTTGATTAGGGCCAACTAATCAATATTATTTAATAAGATTTAAAGTATCTTATTAAATAATATTGATAGAGGCCCAAAAAAATGTGTTATTTATGTGAAGATATATAATTCTTAAAAAGACGATACTGGTGAGTTCGTTGCTTAATTTAAGCATGTCTACATTATGAACCCATTGATAACTATAAAACGTAGGCAACAAACAAATTATGCTACATGGCTGCAAAACTTTACTTATGAATTCATACCGATAAATATTTGTGCGTATAACGGCCAGAAATGTGTTTTTAAAAATTAGCTTGATAGTTATTCTTCAGATTTTTTAATTTAAAAAAATAGCTTATTTTATTTACCCAAAATTCGCATTACGTATTACTCCACTTTCTATATGCCGAATGCAGTTATTCTTAGGTTAACAAGAAACTCTTTTAATAAAATTTAATCGAAATTGCCTAAATGCGCCAGAAAAAAAGTATTAAGGGATAAAATAACATTTTTCTTTTTTTGCATTTTATTTGCTGAGTTTGCACAAGCTTTTTCAGTTTTTGTCCATTTACAGCATAGAATTCGCTTTTTGCAACACTTTTTACGAAATATGTAACCGTCCCCGCCTCATATTGAATTTACATGAAAAATAGTTTAATTATGAAAATAAACTGATAAAACGCCAAACCGCTTTCAATTTCCGACTACAAAACCTGGGCTTTTAATTCTTGATTTTAGCTGCATGCTGGCAGATTTAATTCTTGAAAAAACATATTCACCGGTATTATAACCAGTCTCTCGAAGATAATGGAATGTCGGCGTAACCATTAATTGTGCTGGAGCTCTGAAAGCTTTATTAATCAAAAATTTTAAATTAAAATTCCTGCCTGTTTGCCAGCCTCTTAAATATCTCCTCTAATGTGTCGGAAGAGGTATCGCGCCTGAATTTAGCGAAACTCATCTTTCCATCTGCTGCAGCGGTGGAAATCCATTAATTAAACATTTCAAGCCTTGCGCAACCGTAACTGGATTACTTGTAATGGAATTACACTATAAATAAGGTTCGCAACGACTTTCAAGACGTAAATTAATGGCGAAAGCTAATACCATAATGAACATCACAGATTAACGCTGAAGAACGCTGGAAAGCAGATTTTACAAAATGGCTCTCGCACAGAACTAAATGAATTACACATCTCCAGATTAAAGAGACTGAATTTTCGCCCCTCCTTGCTCTTCGGGAGATAAAGAGATCAGGAGATCGCTAGCCCACCAAAGGAAACACTTTTCGCAGCGCAATCTAATCATTTCTTTTATTATTTTCCCTTCCCTGTGTGTCTCCGCCTCTTCTCTATTGTCGGAGATTGTCCGAAAAATCACTTTAATTCGCTCTTTCAGCGCAGCGCAGGGATGAGAGCGGGCGAGTTGAGTGACGTATGGCACCAGAGAAGGGGCTGTATATCAAATAATTTATTTATCATGTAGGTCCACATTTCTCAACCTTTTTCGCTCTAATGGAGAAATAAATCTCTGCTAACATTTCGTGGACAGGGGCGTAGCTAAGGGGGGGGTTTTGGGGACAAAACCCCCCCCGAAAAGTTAGTCTCAAAAAAAAAAAAAAAAGAGAAAAAGAAGAGAGAAGAGAAAGAAAAAAAAAGAAGAAAAGGGAAAAATTCCAAGCGATTATACATATATATATTATATATGTATATATATATATATATATATATATATATATATATATATATATATATATATATATATATATATATATGTATATATATATATATATATATATATATATATTTTTATATATATATATATATATATATATATATATATATATATATATATATATATATATATATATATATATATATATAAGTAACCCCCCCCGAAAGTCGGGTCTAGCTACGCCACTGTTCGTGGACCAGGAATTTTCTTTAGTTCTTGAAAAAGAACTTAAAAAAAAAAAAAAATCCAGCACACACAGCATCTAGCAATTTTGACACCGTTCAAATTATGTCTTTCGCAATCACGAATTGCGATAGGGCCCTTACTCGTTGGGTTTCTTGTTACTACAAATGGTTCCTACCTCAATCATAATTGCGAAAAACATAATTTGAATTCGATGCGTCAAAATGCAAATGAATGTCTAAGGCTGGGGATTCTATAGATGTTGTGTGCTGGATGCTATATGTTGCGTACTGGATGCTGGATGTTGCGTGCTGAATGCTGGATGTTGTGTGCCGGATGCTGGACGTTGCATGCCGGATGCTGGATGTTGCGTGCTGGATGCTGGATGTTGCGCTCTGGATGCTGGATGTTGCATGCTGGAGACTGGATGTTGCGTGCTGGGTGCTGGATGTTGCGTGCTGGAGACTGGATGTTGCGTACTGGAGACTGGATGTTGCGTGCGGGATGCTGGATGTTGCATGTTTGGATCTGGATGTTGCTGGCTGGAGGCTGAATGTGTGCTATCTCAATCGTAATTGTGAAAACATAATTTGAGTTCAAAGCGTCAAAGTTCAAATGAATGCCAGGGGCTGGATGCTAGATGTTGTGTGCTGTATGCTGGATGCTGGATGTTGTGCGCTGGAAGCTGGATGTTGTGCGCTGGAAGCTGGATGTTGTGTGCTGGAAGCTGGATGTTGTGTGCTGGAAGCTGGATGTTGTGTGCTGGAAGCTGGATGTTGTGTGCTGGAAGCTGGATGTTGTGTGCTGGAAGCTGGATGTTGTGTGCTGGAAGCTGGATGTTGTGTGCTGGAAGCTGGATGTTGTGTGCTGGAAGCTGGATGTTGTGTGCTGGAAGCTGGATGTTGTGTGCTGGAAGCTGGATGTTGTGTGCTGGAAGCTGGATGTTGTGTGCTGGAAGCTGGATGTTGTGTGCTGGAAGCTGGATGTTGTGTGCTGGAAACTGGATGTTGTGCGCTGGAAGCTGGATGTTGTGTGCAGGATGCTGTTTTTGTCTAAAGAGGATTGCCTAAAGTCGAGAGGATCGGGATAGGTCAATTCCGGGGGACATGGAAGAGGAGTTCACCTCCACCACCACCCAGGAGGAGCACCACCCGCGCGGAAACCGGTGGACCTAAAAAAGGATGGGTGACCATTCAACGGCCAAGTGAAAACAATAAGCAATTGTCATTGCTCAAGGGGAAAAAAACATTACATGTTCTTTAAGATCAGCTATATAAGTTGATTGTAACATGTTTATTTCCATTTGTGAACAGTGATTTATAAGTACAATTATAAGTAACTGTTACAAAAATTAATAAACGTTCGAAAAAATTTGCATTAAGTTATTAAAAATAGTCACAAAATCCAATCCAGTAAAAAATGTAATCATACGTAAGTGTTGCAATCTTCAAGACAGAACACTCAAGGGAGGGTGACCCAAAGCAGTTTGGTTTTCGAAGAACGCTCGAAAATTGTAGTTTTTGGGTTTAAATCCCAACAATTTCGATTTTATTTCCTAGCTGGGTTCTTGAACTTCAAAATAAAAAGTGAATTTTGTATCATTTCAAACCCAATATTTATTTATTATCAAACTTAACAAACATGTGAAAAACCCACTTTGTCCTACCATTGAGCCCAAATCGGGTAAGCTTAACTAATTGTGGTTTCGTACATTTGCCAATCAAAAATAAAGTTATAAATGATTAAAATAGTTGACTAGCTACCTGCCATTATATAAAAAAATATAAAACAGTTGTACTTATCCAATTTAAAGTCAGTACATTTGTTTATAAAACATAAAGAAACAACTGAGTTAATTACTAGACTAATTAATTACCTTCCCAAAAAAATAACTTTTTAAAGTTATACTTATCCTATTGTAAGAGAAAATCTAAGTCAGCACACGAGTCAAGAAATTTTTAATAAATATATGATTAAATCCTATACCCGCTTTGCCCGACCCGCTTTACCCAAAGGCACGTTTTTTATTTCAATAATTATAACCTTAAATCAATAATTAAAAAACGGAATGACCATCGTAGTTTATAGGTGGATAGTGTCAGAATAAGTTGATATTATAGGCAATAAAATAAAAAAAGCTAGTCTTCGACTAATCACAAGTTACAAAACTTCATTAAAAAAAATGTATCATTTTTTTATTTTAAGGCTGGTTGCGCCATGCCGCTTCACTGCTGTTTCGCTGGGACTGATCTTCTTCTCATTCGGTGTTCTCACTCGGTGATGTTCGGGTAAACACGAAATACGTATTCATCGCCCTTAACACGTCATGGGGGGGGGGGGCATACGAAGGCCTACCTGTTTTGGCCCACCCTCCCCTACACATCACTAGAGTCATTGATTTACAACTTTGTCCGTTTCACGAAATTAAGTGGCTTCTGCTCGAAAAATTAGGGCACTAGAGGCTCAAAGTGCCTTAATTTTTCGTGTGTACTTCCTTGTGTTTTAGAAGTTGAAGTGGCAGAGGTTTAAAGAGTATTTTTGCTTTTTGATTTGAACAATTTTCAGTTCAATTTTGAATAGTTAAAGAACATAACGTTAGCGCCAACGGGAAAATTCAAGGCAATATATATCCTGTACTAAAAGACGGATTTGCTTCAAACAAACTTTGTTAAAACAAGTTCTCGATGAAAAACATGTATCTTTTTTTTTTTTCATTTAGATATTTCGAGAGGATTTTTTGAACATTTCAAGATTTTTTAACATTAGGGACAGCACGAAAAATTATTGTTCGGCACCTAAAAATTGAAAAAACTGTCCATGTTCTAAATACATTCTAAATTTTTGATTCCAAGAAATAGAGAAAAAAAGTCATTAATAAAAATCGAGATACCATATCTCATTGACTTAACATTGATGCAGGGCAGAGATAAACATGACTGAATCAAAATGAAATTAATTCAAGTCACTTATGTGTTTACCAGGGCTGCGGAGTAGGAGATAAAATGATCAGCTCCCGTACTCTGAATCCTAGAGTTTTAGGGTCGTCGACTCCGACTCCTGCACCCCAAAACTAATCGAACTCCGTCTCTACGACTCCAACTCTGACTCTTGGAATTTTTAAGGATTCAACTCCCGACTCTGATTGGCACAGTTGAGGACTTTGAGGAAAAATAACCGACTCCGACTCCTTTACCTCAAAATCAGTCCAACTGCGACTCCACAGCTCTGGTTTTCACTGTGAATAAATAATTGTTGTTATAATTTGTTTTTATTTTCCTTCTAAAGTTTGAACTTATTTATTCTATTTTAGCAATGGGAAGTAAAGGGAAATTCGGAGTCTCTTATGTTTTTACAGAAAGAGCTGTGCAGAGGGTTTTTTTTTAATAACTGTAAATTATTTATTTAAGAGGACATTTTATTAATTTTTATTTATTTCGTAAAGTATGTTTATTATTATTGTTTTTTTTTTTTTTTGGATTTCTGCCAACGTGGGGCAAATAAAATCCGAATCGCTTTACTTTTACATGGAAGAAAGAGCTTTAACAAGCGGATATATATATGTATATATATATATATATATATATATATATATATATATTATATATATATATATATATATATATATATATATATATATATATATATATATATATATATATATATATATATATATTTATTTATTTATTTATTTATTTATTTATTTTTCTTTTTTTTGATAAAATGTATTTCTTTTGATGAGCTTTTCTTTTGGAAGCAGTTAAAAAATATTTTACGGGAAAAATATATTAGCTGCATTGTTTTAAGGGTGCTACTACTTTAATTATCAGCTTAAAATGTTAAAAAGGTTGTTTGACATAACTTTTCCGTCTTATCGAATTAAGAAAATTTTATTTATTATGTACTAGAAAGTTGATGTTGGAATACGGTAAAGTAGGCGCGCTTAGTTCTGAACGAAAATTCTTGCCTAACAGCAATGAAAAGGACAAATGTATGTTATTTGTTTCTTCAGTAATTACCATAATCGATGTTCTTTTGGCAGGTTGATATGTTGCCATCTCGGTTTTAGTACGAACCCCTAGAACTTTGAACTCAAATATTCCATTAAACTTTGGTTGTCAATGCTTCGAGTTTCTTGTGTTATCATTTTTTTTTTGTGTTTTTTAATGCTTGTGATTTAATTAAATATGAATGGATGGACACTGGGACCAAATAGATAGATAAGATTTATTAACAAAAGCACACATACAAAACAAACAGTAAGCAAAATAAAATAAAGTTAAGTTAAAACATACAACGTGAATTATAAAACATAAATTACAAACGTTAATTACGAAACATGAAGAAATTCTTGATTATAGTTCAACATGAGTTAGTAGTAAAAATTCAACACTAAGATAATATAAAAAGTAAGATCTCTCTTTTTTTCACAAAATTTATTTTTCACTACAAATTTTTAATATCTTAACGCTGCAAAAATCTACGAACAAGAAGCAGAAGACAGAACTACCTATACACATATGCGTGTTAAAAAAAAAAAAAAAACGCTTGAGAAAAGAAGATGGTATAATAAATGGGCTGAAGGTAATTCATAAAATTACATTGTTTCAAAAAGTGAGTTGTCTATCTCTGCATTTAGGATATTATTCTTCTCTCGTATAATCTTCGAAGACCAGAGAAGAAGGAAATAGAATGAAAAGTTCAATTACATTTTTCCTTTGATCCGAACTAAAAATTTATTCACTTTAAAATATTTTTTTGCTATCGGATTTCTTCCAACCATTACGTTGAATTTTGTTCGAGGAAGAATGATGCAATGTTTTTGCATTAATTGTAAAGTCAGGGGGGGGGGGGGGGGGCACGAAGAATTGTTGTAAAATTTAATGATTTTGGTTTTTTGTTTCTTGAACAACCATGATGTGCTCAGGATCAATTAAGTACAATTAGGTACCCCCTGGCTCAATTAATGAAGCTCATTTATGTATTCTTGTTTGTTTTGGTTGATTTGACGATTTGATTTTTCTAGAAGTGATAAATAAAGTTTTTTGCTGTTAGACTACATGTGTTTTCTTTTCTGTTTATATTATTAGTACTAGAAAATCGCTCGTCAAGGTTTGACGGGTGAAAAACTTCTTCTACATTTGAACAAAACCTTCATGGTTGGTGATATTTTCATAGTTGAAATTGTAGCCCTAACTCCAGTGGATGAACCTTAAACTCCAGTTGATAGCGTTAACCGTTAACCACTTTTTCGTTTCTTCATTCTCCTAAAATGACAACCAGTAAAACAGCTAAATTACCAGATCCAGTTTAGCCTTGTCAATATTAAAGCATTTCCCTGTATGTCAAACACTATCAAAAGTATTATCAGATTATCATGCCATGGCGCGAGTTTCATTGTTGCTGACGTCAGGAGCGTTACTCGATCAGTGAAATCGCTATTATATATATAAGGATGCTAGGAAAAATTTAATAATTGTTGAATTGATTCTTTATTAGGTAATCTTACCAGTGAATGAACATAAACATCTAAGCACAATTTAAGTTTTAAAAAAATGCTACTTATTAATACTGCAAAATTTTTTCATGATAGTAAAACATTTTTTTTTTTTTTTGACGTTACTTATGTAAACATTAAAACGAAACGGGGGGGGGGGGAGTAAATGATACCGCTTAAGGTTCTTCATGTGTTCAAATGATAAGTGTTATAACAACCAAGTGAATGAACACCAGTAACCACTAAGCAGTAAGTGAGCATTGAGCATAGATTTTTTTTTTTTTTTAAATTTAAAGTCTTATTGAGATATTTTACTTTCTACATTTATTTTACAAGACAGATAGAGGTACATTGTTTAATGGCTTTATTTCATTTTACTTTCAATTACTTTTTTTTTCAGGCGATAAATGTTATTTAATATTTACATAAAATAAATAAATAAATATTAAAATTTCCCCTAAAATAAATAATTTTTGCAAAAAAATAAATCGTGTGCACAGCTTTTTCTTTCGGTTAAAAAAATAAGCACTCCGAATTTCCTTTTATTCCCCGTTGCCAACAATAAAATTAATTAATTAAAACTTTACAATGAAGATAAAAGCAAATCATTCAAACGATCATTATTTCACAGTAAAATCAGGGCTGCGGAGTCAGAGTCGGATTGGTGGAGTTGGAGCCGGACTGATTTTGGAGTATAGGAGTCGGATTTGAAGTCGAAGGCGGTAAAATTCTAGAAGTAAGAGTCCGACTCCGCTGCCATGGTAAAAATATTTGCGCTATGAATTCATTTTATTTTGTTTCAGTCACATGTACCTCTGATCTGCATAAGTATTAAGTCTAGGAGAGAGTTTATTTTAATTTTTATTAATATATTTTTTTCCTATTAACACAACTAAAAATTAACAACATATTCAGAATCTACACAATGTTTTTCAATAGTGTGGTGCCTTCTCCCGTAGGTGTCACTGTTGAGAAATCTTGAATTCTTCAAAAAATGCACTTAAATTAGCTAAATAAAAAAAACTTTTCTCTACATCATCTTCATCAAGTTCGTTTGAAGCAAATCCGTCTTTATGCGCAGCGTGAAGGATTTATGTTTTGCCTTAAATTTCCACAGAGACGCTATAATTACGTTTTTTGAATTGTTCAAAATTGAACGAAAAATTGTTCAAATCAAAAAGTGATCAAAAGGTAACCGATAGATGGACACACATTTTCCCCTCTCAAAACCCTACTTCCTAACTTTAAAATTTTCGATTTATTTCATTTATTTTTACCTTTTTTTTACCGATAATTTAAAGAAACGACTTATTTCATGCTTTTTTTCTCTTTTCTGTTACTTTTATGCGAAACTAGGCTAAAAAAGCAAAAACACATTTTTCAAAAAATTTTGTACCAAAAAGAGAAAAAGTTTGTTGATTTTAAATATATTCTTAAAGTTTAGTTTCAAAAAATTGGAAACACTGTTAACAATAAAAGTCGAAATGCCATCTCTCGCAGACCTAACCTTGACCAAAGTTAGACATTGATTGACAAAATTAAAATCAAGGCAATTCAAAGCGGAAATGATATGTATTATTATAATTAAAGAAAATGTATCTTATCTTTCACTTTAAAGCTTCAGTAGTTTAACTTTCTTATTTTTGGCAGCGGAAAATAAAATAAAATCAAGAAAGTTCCTTATTTTTACTTGAAAGAATGAATTGCAGCCAATTTTATTTTTGATAACAATTGCATATTTAGGTGTACTTTCCGTTTATGTAGTTTATTTCGTTTATTAGTTTTAAAATTTTGGCAACGGAAAAGAAGAAAAAAATCCGAGGAGTTTTTTCTTTTTCACCAAAAAGAAAGAGCTACAGACGATATTGATTCGATAAAATTTATTTACACTTTGATGCACATATAATTTTTATTACTACTGATATCTTGCGTAGGACTTAAAGTTATTTTCAATAGATAAGCTAGTTTTATAAGCTGCCTTTGAATTGTATAAAACTTTCCTGTAACTTTTTTTGTATATTTATTAATTATTTACACATTCAGGTTCGAAATTCTATGTTGGGAGAAATTTTTTATTTTAATTGTTCTATTGTTCAACTTGCCTTTCCTAAAATTATGCACTGAAATATTAGACAAAATTGCATAATTTAAAACTTTCCTAATGGAAAACTTATTACCGGTTGAAATATACTAAAAACAGTACTGAAAACTAACCCTAACTCTTAGAGAAACTGAATTTGACATTTATCCTCTATCGTATTTCCTCCCCACATAGGAAAAGGGGCATATTTTGTTGCTTGAAATCGGTGTTAAATGTTTAAAAGGAATCTTTGACATACACTCCTGTTTGTGAAAATTGCAGCACCACGAAGGACTTACGCGAGTGAACTGAAAATTGCAGGAAATACAAAGTAGGGCATGATATGTAAATGATTAGAATTACAAACGGTAGCGCATGCGTATGCTGAGCAGCACCCTCTGAACGGCGTATCGAACCGAATATAAATAGACGGCTGTAGTGAAGTGTGTATGATTATCGGTGGTTATATGCTAGAGTAAACGTTAACTGAATCTTTACTATGCCTCTTCGACGAAAGAAAGCGAAATTTCAGCAAATTTCGGAGTTTGAACGACTTAGAATTGTCGGTCTTCGTGAAGCTGGATTGTCTTACCGCAGTAGCCGCTCGTGTGCAGCGTAACAGCAGCACAATCATGCGTGTTTGAAAGCAGTGGACGAACGAGGGTCGGACAGCTCGGAAATCTGGGAGTGGAACCCGAAATGTGACGTCAGCTCGCGATGACAGACACCTGGTGCTTATGGCGTTGACAGACCGCACAGCTTCTTCTAGACAATTGGCAGCACAGTGGTCAACAGTTACAGGTGTTTCATTGTATGTTTCATCAATTCGGAGACGTCTGCTGCAGCGGGGCTGCGCGCAAGGATTCCTTTATACAGGATTCCTCTCACGCAAAACCATCGCCACCTGCGGCTACAATGGGCCAATGTGCATAGGAACTGGCGTGCTGACTGGCAGCAGGTCGTCTTTTCTGACGAATCTCGCTTCAATTTGTGGCACCATGATGGCCGAATTCGTGTCAGGCGCTATGCCGGTGAACGGCACATTCCGGAGTGCATTATCGAACGCCACAGAAGACTAACACCGGAGTTATGGTCCGGGGTGCCATAGCTTATTATGGACGATCACAATTGCTACGAATTGTGGGCAATTTGAACAGTACCCGACACAATAAACGAAGTTTTACAGCTCCAAGCTATTCCTTTCCTGCAAGGAAAGGAATGGCCAGGGGCTGTATTCCAGCAGGATAATGCCCGTGAACATGTCGCCAGGACTGTCAAATCCTACCTTGATTCGCAGCAGGTACAGCTTCATCCTTGGCCTGCATATATATTCCCCGGATATGTCACCGATTGAACATGTGTGGGATTTCGTTGGGCGGCTTCTCCCTCGTGATCCTCGTCCTGTTGCTTCGACAGACGAACTTTGGTTGCGCATGCAAACAATATGGAATGCTCTTCCGCGGGCAGATATTCAAACTTTGTTTCACTCCCTGCCGAGTCGTGTAGCAGCTCTTATTGCGGCGCGTGGTGGCCACACAAAATACTAATTTCTATCTCTTTTTATTGTTTGTTTGGTTTGAAAATGTAATCATTTATTTGTACCATTACCACTCAACTGCGTATTAAATTTCATTTAACTATGATGCTTCCTTCATGGTGTTGCAATTTTTACAAACAGGAGTGTAATTAGCAAAGTTAGCTAATTGAGAAAACATTGCTCTGATGCTAGGAAACTGACGTACGTATACTGGAAAGTAGACTCGTGTACTTCTAGATGGAACTTCTTGTGTTACTCTTTAGTGTATGCTTTTTGAGAAAATGCACATTAAAAGAGTTTTTTTTTTTTTTACTTAATCACAAATTAGCCTCAATTAACCATGAAAATTATTTTTTACATGAATTCAGCTAATAACCGATGTGTTTATAACTGTGTCATTAGCTTTGAAGTTGCGGAATGCGTATTCTTAGACATTTATTCTTATACAGTAACGGAGATTTTTAGGCGAATAATTTAGTTGAATTCTTTTTCTTTATTATTATTATTATTATTATTATTTCTTTTTTGAGAGAGAGGGAGGGGGGCATTTTGATCTAATTGTTCTGAAGAACCGTTATCCTTACTGTAATACGGAGATGTTTTAGTGCTTATTTTGGGGGATTTTAATTTTATTGTACATGCATATTGATTGAATAGTTTTATATTAGTGGGGGGGGAGTAGTTTCTTTTTAAGTTTGATGCATATTAAAATGAATTACTTTTTCTTAGGATCAGTTTGGTTTGTTTGTATAAACCATACATTAATTCCATTTTTTTTTCAGGTTTTGAGGGAGAGGGAGTTTCAGTTTAGTGATTTTCACTTGTTGTGTTTGTAATGAGCATTTTAATCAAAATTTTTATTCTTAAAGGGCCAGGGGAAGTTTACTTTGTTGTACTTGTTTTACTTCTTCTTCAATGTCTCTGCTGGTGACGTTTTTTAAACTCTTAACACGGGCCCCGCTGTTGCTGATTCCGCTACTTATAAAATAAAGTAACTGACTAATCCAGTGCGTTGTGGCTAGTGAATTCCATTCAAATCAAGTTCCCTTTGATAACACTAACCCAAGCAACTATAAAAATTTAAGAATATTATTTCTGTACATCTGAGCTTACAGGAGTCCATATTTAATAATGTGCCGATCAGCAGGGGTGTTCCTAGGGTTCCTAGGTTTCTCCATGTACGCCGCATACTCTCAAACATTTTTAGACACTTAGCGTATACCCTCAAGCTTCAACAATTTTCATATTATGACATATGAGGCAGTGAGAAGCAAAAGGATGTAAGTGGTAAAATTAAAAATTTGGAGATAACCAGTACAGATACTAGGGGATCATCTCCTCTGTCTTGAAGCAAACGATAGTACTAGTAGCCTTAGTAGATGTTGCTGCACAGCATGATTTAGAAAAAAAAATCAATGAAAACCTACCTAAGACGTTATCTTTAAACGAGTTTTATTCAAAACTTGAAAATGTCCGCTTAAATCCCTTTGCTTCTCACTGCCTCATATTATGTATATGACCGCATACACACATTGTGCGTAGTGGATTACTGGGAGTATACCCTCAGAAAAAATGATGAGAACACCACTGCCGATCAGTGCCATTAATGCCTATAAAGATAACATTCCAGATCAATATCGTATCCTCGAAATGTGCCTCTTGCTTGCACAAATGTATATTTGTTCTGATTTCTTTCAAAGTTTTCATTTAACCTGGCAAGATCCTTAGCTAAATTTGTTCACCTCCCCCTATTGACATTTAGGCAGAAATCTATGATTAAACTCCAAAAGAGAGAGATAAGCGTACGACCCCCTACGGAGGTAAAAAATGCATAAATGCAGGTAGATTTAATATCGTGAATGCATGGCAGCGGTCTGCTATATATATTCTGGCAAACTCTATTAAATTACGTTCGCTCATACTTGATCTAAGAGGAGCTCAAACTGCGAAGATGAAAAAACGAAGTAAAAAGGGAGAGAAAGCACACATCCGATGCTCAATGCCATAGTTCAGACGTGAAACCACTGATGTACCCGAGCAGATCGAATTATCCTTAAGAGATTGTACAATCACATCTCCTTTTACCCGCGCGATGAAAAAGGCGGTATTTTTGATGTGCCCCAAGAAAATGGTATGGAAGGGAGTGGTGAAAGTAAAAACAGGAGGCGTGAATCGCTCGTAGGAGTGAGTCTCCAACTGCTAGCTGTTGAATTGCATTTTGGTGGAAAGTCCGGAGAGGTTTTTGCTTTCAAAGTGTGTTAGTTTGTAGATATCATGAGTAACTTTTGAAGTACATATTTTTCTCAATAGAGGGCGATTTAAAATAAAATTTTAAAGCACTGTTGGTGTTTAAAATAGTACAATGAATTTCTCCCCCCATTCTCTCTTTTTTAAACTTAAATACTTATTCTTTCAAAAGGGCTAGAAAGGTTTTCGATTTCTGTTTCATAATAGTATTTAAATTCAAAAGCATGTATCTTTCCATATTCTCTCGCTCGTGTGTTACATTTATTTTAGACACCAGTTAGTTGATACTTGTTAGTTGGTACACTCTCAGCTTCAATAAAATGGCATTTGTATCCAGCTCGGTTACTGACTATTCCAGACTTATCAGTGCATAACAAAGACAAAACTAGTCTCTAAATATCATAACGAGGGTTTCGGTATAAAGCATGTGGTTTTGCATTAGACCTTGCTTAAGGGCAATAACTTACTGCTTAATAACCAAAATTTGCCTTCAATCGATAAGTTAAATGGTACCATTGCAGTGGACTCTCGCTGGTGTGCTAAATTTATTTTACGAGCAGCAACCAGTTAGTTGTGCACTCTCATCTTCAATGAGATGACATCTGTCTCCATCTCGGTTACTGACTCTTCCAGGCTTATAAGTCAAGGACGAAACTACAGTCTCTCGATGCCATAACGAGATTGTCGATATAAAGCATGTAGTTTTGCCTTAGGTCTTGCTTAAGGGCAATAATTTACTGCTTAATAACCAAAAGTTGCCTTCAATTAACGAGTTGAATGGTACCATTTCAGTGGACTCTCGCTGGTGTGCTAAATTTATTTTACGAGCAGCAACCAGTTTGTTGGCAACTCTCAGCTTTAATGAGATGACATCTGTCTCCAGCTCAGTTACTGACTATTCCAAACTTCCAAGTCCATAACAAGGACGAAACTGCATGCTCTGGATATTATAACCGGGTTAACGGTACATTGCATGTCCACATCAGCAATGCATGCTTTAACCCTTGCTTAAAGGCGGTAACTTACTGCTTATCTATATTTTATGATTGTTTCTTTTTCGGAATTGCATAGGAACAAATTACTGTGGGCAATTCTTTAAATAAAAAAACCTTTAAAAAACGTATTTTTTTGAAACAAATTGCGAACTGTCCATGCACTGGTCGTTCGAACCTAAATCTTTGAAAGAGAAGTCTGCAATCGTCATAATTTTAAGCGGTCTTCAACTCGTTCGAAATTATTCCTTAAGCTCCTCATAATAAAACCTACACACAATGCAACATCGACTCAAAAGCAATCACCGAGCTATTTCTATCTGTGTTCATGGGAGTGGTAACAACATAGTTGATTTATTTCTTGCCCTGTAAAGATGATTAGCCCCCTAGAGCTGAGATTCGTTTCGTTTGGTATCTATGAGAGCCGTTTCACACCGTGGGGAGCTGTCTGGGCGTTGACACCTCGCCGAAGCAGGTGCGAATATCAGCTTTAACTCGCCGTGGTTGCTCTTAATTCAAGTGTCATTACGAGGTGACCACTCTTTATTACATTCAAGGTGGGTTTTTGTGCTACCATGATTTGAATAGATATTAGTTGCGGTAATGGATTGGATATGAGACGAATGAGGTTGAATTGAGAAGGATAAAATGTGGGAAGAATAGCTTTCGGTGATTGCTGCTTCATGTTCGCTTGATATGTTTCAGATATTATTTGTACGCGTGATAGAGCCCGAGCCTGTTGTTGTTGTCTTGTGCCAGCTAGGATGGTAATTTAGGGTGCGTTGCTTCACTTTTCTAACTGTACAGTAACTTGGTGTTAAGTCTGACTCCCACAGTGAACACATGCCATAAGATCCTGTTTATAAGGTAGGCAATCATTCAGAGCATAACAACACATTCACACAAAGAAAGGACAGGAGAGAGAAAATAAATCCATGCCTGAGCCAGGATTCCAACCTAGAACCTTAACAGTCACAGTCAGTCTTTTCTGAACCACTAGACAAGACGGTCGGTCCGAGTCTGTTTACTTTACTAAAAGCTCATTGCTGGAGTTTTTAAATCGTGTGATTTAAAACAAAATCCCTCAAGCAGATGTAAAAAGCTGATTATTGTAAGTAGAATTTTCAGCCTATTCCTTACTAGGTGGAAAGTAGGGCAGTTCAAAGATGCACTGCAAATAAAGCTGCACAATTTGGAACACTTTGTTTCAGAAAAAGATATCCTAATATGTAAATGTGCGTTATGAAGTATTCTGAATAAGCTCCGTCAGATGGAAAGGGTTCCGAATGTGTTCTGGATACTGAACCTCGAATGCCAACACATGAGTCCAGGCAGCAGATGGTTCTTCAACACATTTGAAAACATGTTTGGTCACATTTGGGCACACTTGTAAAATCATTGCTTTCTTTGCTGCAATGGGAATGGCTAGATGAAGATTGGTTGGTTGTACCGTATACTGTATGTATACACTATTAAATTAAATGACGTTATTTTTACTGAAAATTTTGTTACATTTTTTCAATACCCTTACTAATAAACGTAATTGAAAGAACTTTGTGCTACGAAATTGTGACGTATTTCATCACGTGTGCCAAATTATGCGAAGCTACGCAGAAAGTATTAGTAAACATTGATGTCGATTTCAGAATTTCCATTTGTAACTGTTTTGGTCTCGTTTGGAATAATTTAATGCAAGTAACTTATTTCCATTACTATTCATTACATTATGCTAAAACATTTGAAAATTGACCTTGCACTCGCAGATCATTGAGCTCCATATTTTGTGTACATTATGCTTAGCATTTGTACATTAAGCACTTGTACATCTCTGAGCATTCACATTTTGTTTTAAATAAACTTTTATTCATCATACTGTTTAAGTTGTAGAATCTAAATAACTTAATTTAAAAATTATACAATTGTAATCCAGGTGTTTGACCATCGATTATGCTTGGAACAAGAATCCCTAACCTTTATTATTATTCGTTACACTTTATAAATTTATCAAATTTGAGTCTCACAATTTAAATTTAACACAAATGCATAGTAAAGCAAAAAAAAAGATGTTTGAATTTCTACTCTGAGCTCGAAATATATGCAAAAAGTTATATCAGCTATGTTGATCTGATTTCTGAAACCACTAAAGCTTATATGGGCTTGTATAAATGTATGTGTGTCTCAGTACAGCCTGGAATTGTGCAATTATACAATTTGTTCCATTATACAAATAAATGATCTCTGCAATATTTTAAGTCAATCCATGAATATTAACACGTGCGCCTGCGCCCCCTTTTTTGAGTCTCGAAGAAAAAAATGCGGATTTTCTCATTTTTATGTAAAAATAATTCTAACGTTTTATATTTAAAGTAATTTTGAACCTCAATAGGTGCTGCTACTTCCAAACCGACCATCCTCTCACCCTCATTCTGTAAAATTTAACATGTTGCAGAGGGTACATGTACACCAATGGCCTTGGGTCAAGCGTACCGCTCTGCTGCGCTTGTTCGAACCAAGCAACAGGGGAACGTTTCTTCCCACCAAGATGGACACAAGGGATTATATAGGCCATTAATGAATGATCTTTGACAGCAACAAATTGCCTCCGCCAGGCTTTGGGGGTGTTGATTTACAAAATTCCTGTGTATGTAATAGGTGTGGCAAATAGAGTCGCATGGTTTCAGTGCTATAAATAAAAGTAATTGCAATTATATTTTAATTCACTGTTCTTTAGTTATAAACATACCTAAATGCTTATTCAATTTTTAATTTTAAAAATATAAATTTCGAAAAATCCTCGATTACTCCTAACATAAAAATATACTGTATTTTCCGTAGCAAAAATATAAATTAAAAGAAAATATCCAGATCAGAACAATGTAGAAATCTATACTTTAAATTAATTTTCTTCTACTTCAGTACATAATCCTTTATTATCATCAAATTCTTGCGATTCACAAGATTTAGAAACCGAAATGGATATCTGTCCTAACCTGTTGAACTTTTGTTTTCTACAGCTGGTTTACCTCAATGCAAAAAAGCTTAAAAACAATTGATATCTGCTCGCCTTTCATCACTGTTAGACAAATGCTATGTTAGGGATAAAGATGTTGTTCATTTATTTACAGCCTATATAGATGCAGTAAATTTGACTCCAAATGACCTAGTGATCAATGGTACATTCCTTATGAGAGCAAGAGAAAATCTTCGAGAGGTAAAATTAAATTTCATGAATTTAAATTTAGCTTTTGTAGTTATTCACTGGGATACAAAGCTACATCCAGATGTAACTGGAAAAAGAACGCCGACAGGATTACCGTGATAGCTTCAGGTCCTAATATTGAACTGCTACACAGAATTCCTTAGATATTTCTTCAGTTGCTTATGATATCTTGTATGATAGCTCTTTATTACTAACTGTTCTAGCTGTAATGTTTGATACAACGACTTGCAATACCAATTAATTGTGCATGCAATTTTTTAAAGCAAAAATTGAACGGGGATGTATTATATTAAGATAGCCATCATCATGCACTTGAAATCGTACTGCAGAGTGTGTCCTTAAAGAAGTTCTTGCCTTTCTTAGTTCTAGATCAGATATTCAATTATTTAAGCGCTTCGAAATTTTGTGGAAAGATCTCCATCATTCAGAAATTATAACATTTCAATCAAGTACACATACCACTTAAATTCTAAAAGACGAAGTTGATGACATATTGTTCGTAAAAAGCGGAATTGGGAAAGATTACAGATAATTCTCATAACTTGTAATAATATTTCCTGGTGAATTTCCTCCTACAGGGATATGTTTTCGGCAACTTGGAGCTTATCCCTGAGCCACAGATGGCAAGAGGAATTTTTGTTTGAAAATTTTTATATTTAAGAAACAATTTAAATTGACCTTACATGAAAAGAAATCCCTTCAATGCTGTTTTACAATTAAATGCTGTATGAAGGTATGGTTTTTCGCAGCAACCCAACCGAGGCTCCTTTGAATAATGTAATATGTCTGAAAAACTAGCAGCGTACAAAATGATGACAAACATGCAGCAGAAGCAGGGATTGGAAAATTTATAAATCACTTATGGTATTTAGGGGATAAACTAGTAGCTTTGTCAGTATTGGATGAAGGAATTAACTTTGAAGATAGGAAAACACTAGTCAAAAAAAAATGCTTGTGATAAGGAAGACGTGTCTGATGACTGTTTAACAAATATCAGATTAGATGATTTGAGATACTTTCTTGGTAAAGATCTTCCTCTTCACAGAATCAATTACGAGTCAATAAAACTGTTTGATAAGTTACAAATACTAAAAGATTTTTTCTTTTTGATCCTGATTGACGGCTAAATGAAGGAAACTCTTTAAAGGGAAGAAATATCGTCAAAATACTGAAAATTGTGAATGATACAACTGAAAGAGGAGCGCAATATTAATCGAAGAATTTCGTAACTAATTTACCAAATATGAATCACAAAAACAATTTATTTTACAGACCGTCCAAGACTATCGAAAAAAAATACACACTATCGAGATACATTGAGAAAAGCGTACAATTAAGGAAAGTTTCTAAAGCATTATTTCACTCTTATTCAACGTAAAATCTTTAGATGATATAAAGTAATTATAAAAATTAATTTTAGTGCTACCTCACTGTAAAAATATTTTGCAAACCGAGGAGAAACGATGCACTGAGTCTGAAGTAAAATTTCGAAGGTTTGAGGGAAAATTATCAAAAGTGTTAAAGTTCAACGGCCTAGGGGCACGTGTTGTTATTGACCAATCGAGTTCAAATTTTGCACACGTTACTTTTTATTATAGTGTCACAAAACTAGGGGGCGTCACTTGTTGAATTCCGAAAAAAATATTTTCCCATATAAATAAGGACCACCCTAATATATATATATATATATATATATATATATATATATATATATATATATATATATATATATATATATATATATATATATATATATATATATATATGTAATTTATTTTCTCTCTTTATTGCGCATTCATCAATTATTTTATTTAAAAACGATAAGTTAAATGTTCTACGCGGAATTTTTATGACACCTCCTTACTGTTACTATCAAAAATAAAATTTCGAACTTGTTTTATTTGTATTTATAAAACAATATGTACTGAAAAATGTCCCGTTGTACCAAATGGAATGGCCCTAAAGTTGGTATTCTATAGGTTCCGAACAGCAAATGATTTCGGTTTGTTTATGACACGTATCGCTTTAATAATGTGATACGTTTTGATAGTTCAGATTTTTTATACTAAAAAAGTGCACAAAAAGATTTCTGATGTTCATCACTGCAGAAACAGTTATCATGTTTAAGTGTTCGAAAAAAAAAAAACTTTTAGGGGGGAAAAAACGAATGTAAGTAAATACTATTTCAAATTCCAGTCTCGAAATAAAAATTTGGCCATTTGAGAGAGGCTTATGCTATGATAACAAATAAAGACGTATGAAAAAAAAAAACGTAAAAGTTTACGGAAAAGTGTGCAAGATGAGCTCTACAATTCTTTCGTTGATGAATCATTGATTGTTTTAAATTTAAATCACAGCTCTTTTTGAAATCAAACACTTTTCTTTCTAAAACCTTCAGCACTCAAATAGCAAATGCCACGTTTTACTGAAATCGTAAATCATGTTTCCTAATTTATTTCTTGAGTAAACAGATACATTTTTCTCCCCTCATGTGATGAGTCGGTTAAAATAAGAGCAAACAAATTGAAGGAGTACTTGGAGAATGATATCGGTGCAGGCAGTTGGAGGAAAAATGAAGATAAATTTCATTTAGAGAACATGTTTAGAAGCAATCAATATGAAGGCGACTTTTTTCCCTGGGAAACAAATGAAAGTAATTATTTTGGTTTCAATGTTATCAATAAGACTAAGTGATAATTTAATAAATGATTCATTTTTTCAAAAGACTTTTTCTCCCTTTTTTTAAAAAAAAATTTTTGGCGACATATTTTATGTTTTAACAAGTTAGACTCCCCGCAATATAAGTTATACAGTAGCATAAGGTGATAGAGTAAAAGGCTCCTGCGTCAGGTAATTCCCCTTCCTGATCAGGGCTTCATTACATATTATTCCTTCAAAGTGTTGTGGGAACGTCTTAGCCATAACTTCCCTTATAGTTTCTCAAACTTCAAACGTAAGGCATCATTTTAAAGATTTTTTTCATATTGGCGAAAAATAAGCAGCACACATCTTGGCTGTTTTGTCGGAAAGACCGATTTACTCGTATTTTGCATTTTTTATTGCGAATTGCTGAAATGTATAGTATACCGAAATGGGGGAGGTTCGTTGGTTCGGAATGTTAAAGCATTGTGCTTATAATAAGAAGGTTGCGAGTTCGAATCCAGATGAGTCAAAAAATCTGATCCGAATTTCTATAAATATTCTACATTTCCATATAATCATAACTTATTGTAGGATTGTGAACTGCAGCTTTGCTTTGGTTGAAATCAGGAGAAAAACACTATATTCAACATACGAAATCGCAGCAAATCTTTAAAAATATTTTAACGAAAAAGGAACATCGATTCTAACTTATTTTGTTAATTTGTTATCCGCATTGTTTTACTGTATTTAATTTCGAGATGGAGGTCCATTAGTTCTGCAGGAGGAAGAAAGATCCATATTTACCCGGGAAATACCGAGATGTGGTTTAAAGCAGGTTTTTTTCCAGACTATTGAAGAATATATTTTGTATTAAAAAGCAATGAAAGTATTGAAATTTCGGAGTTGAAATTTAAAACTTCAAATCATGTAGTCTCACTTAAATGAATTAAAGTTCCCAACCACACAAACAAGAAAATCTGCCTGCATACATAAAGAGATTAAGCTCCATCAGTAAGAAAGCAATCTGAGAATGTTATTGCATAACTTTTATGCGATTAAAGTTTCGTCATATTTTCTAGCTAATCTATGAAAAAACTTTCCTCTTAGGCATTACTTTCCTACACAAAGTATCTTCTCTTCATTGTTCGCTATCTTAAAATAATTTTATCCAATTCCGAAGAGGTTTTTCTCTTCTTAAGCTTACTTGAAAGAAAAGGGTTTTCTGCAAGTAATCTCCCCGGGGGTGGAAGTATTCGCAAAGAGTAGAGTAGAGTGGTTTTAAGGTAACAGCAGGAGGCTAAACATAAGTAATGTTGCACAAAAGAATTACATTTTGAGTTCATGTAAGCCAAGGCTGAGGAGTATGATTTCATAAATGGAAGGATTGTGTATACCTTACAGTTAGTTTTCCTTTCGACAATAATAAATTGACACATTTGACGTATTTCTTTTGCATGCTGCAGTTGCGATAATGGTGTAACCTTCTTCGAAGAGTAAACGGAACAAAGAGTGGTTGCTATCAAATGTGTTTGTGAAACAAGAGAAAAATTATAATGCTATTTTTCTTTTATTACAGTTACGAAACATAATTTCATCGCTGATGTATCACACTAAAAATACTCTTTTATGCTTTCGTACAAAGAAATAGGTTTAAGAATAGTGCAATTTACACCTCAGATAAAAGTATTAAAAACAAAATGAGGAAATCATCTGTAATTCAGTTTTCTCGCTGAGTTACCTATCTCATATCATGCTAAAATTGCTATATCTTGTTAAATGAATATTTATTAAAAGTATAAAAGCAACAGTTACTAGCTATTATGAGATTGTGTATGTATCTGTGTGATCTTACAACATGGGAGGCGCTGCATATATACACTGTAAAAAATTCCGAAACGTTACTGAGTATTTCCATGTAACGTTTCAGGATTTCAATGGTTTTCATCCACTTCCTGGAAAAATCAAGTATTATTGTCAAAAAGTTTCCTGAACTGCTTCAAGTTGCTCGAATGCAGACTTCTCACTGTAGGAAAAAATATTTTAACTCCCAGTTTAAAGATTAACTGAAAGTATTTACAAAGTGTATCGGCTTCAGTTCAACTACGGCCCGTCCAGACTGATTAAGCTCCTTAAGGGAGCGAATAAGTCCATGGACTAAGTAGCTTTGCAAGAATTGCAGGCGAGTAAAGTTCTTAATACTTACTTGCAATTCTGTCTTAGCTTTGGCCGTGGTTGCAATACTGTTTTTGAAACTTTCTTGATAAATGAGGATGGTGCCTCGCTGTTATATTAAACCTACAAAAGTTTACTCTAAAGTTAAAGCGAAATGACTGGCTTTAAACGGGAATATTTCTGAATATTTCCGGAAGCTTCCAGGATAATTTCAGAAAGGTTACTAAATTTTAGCAGAAGACTTTCCTGGTTTTTTCAAGATATATTACTGGCAGAAAATGGGCACGTCAGCTGCCCATTATTTTCCAGGAATGTTTCTGAATCGTTTTTACAGTGTAGGATGTTCACAGTTACAGTTCGTTCATATATGCAATTTAATACGAGGCACGTTTTTAAAGTAAGTACCATTTTTAAATAAAGAAAAAAAAAAAAAGAACAAGTACAGATAGAGCAAAGAAATTTATTGGACAAAAATCTACCACACTTACGCAATTTTTCGACATTGCTCTTGGATTTTCCAAGCATTTGTCAAAGCGTGGTACAGGTTTTTGCATATCCTATTCGTAGAAAGTTGCCGCCTGTTGAAGACAACCATGAGGACTCTTACGGGGCTTTGGCTGGGAAGTTTTTGAACATCCTCCGAAACTACCCGACCTCGCTCGTAGAAACTTTCATTTGTTTCGTTGTTCATCTGAAGTCTTTCCTTGGCGGTCAATGGCACAACATCAAAATGATGATCTCAGAACTACACAGGTGACAACTTTCTACGAATAGATATACAAAAACCTGTACCATGCTTTGACAAATGCTTGGAAAATCATGGGAGCAATGTCGAAAAATAGCGTAAGGATGGTAGATTTATGTGCAATATTTTTTTTTTTTGCTCTATCTGTACCTGTTCTTTTTTTATTTCAAAATGGTTCTTACTTTAACAACATGCCTCGTACAACCTATATTTAACAGAAACTTTAACCGAGAACTGAACTAATGCATTTTTCAGAAAAGGAAGGTTTTACGAGAAAGGTTATAGGGGTAGTTACTCCTCCCATATTTTTTTTTTCCTTTTCCTTTCTTATTCTTATTCTTTTTTTTTTTTTTTCAAGTTTTAATAAAGCAAAAAACACCTTTTTGGAAAAGTTATTTAAAAACACGAAAAAAAAAAGGGTTTAAAATATATTAAAACTAGGACTAAGGACAAATATGAAAAACCAATAAATGAATTATTTCAATATGTATTGAAAAATGAAAAATATAAGGGAAGTTCCTCCACCCTGCCAAATAATTTTGGTGGAATAGTCTTGTACGAGTTTAACTATTTTCATGTTTTCAAACTCCTGTCAGTATATTTCCTTCTCATTTTTTTGCTTTGATAAGAGCAACTTTTTATTGAAATTTAAGCAATATTTTTTTTTCCACGTCAGGCGACGTGGAAATTTGAATCCTACACAGATCATCCTTTCTTTTTTCATTTTGTCTAAAATATGGGTTTTCTTTGAAACATTTTTAGAGGAAAGATTTCTTTAAGTAGAAAATGTATAAAAAAGTAATTTTTGATTGGCCTATTTTAATGTTTCTCTTTAAGTCAAGAAACTTTTTAAGCATTAGCGCTTGTAGAAGGGATGCAATCCCGTTCCTTCGCAATTATGGGTGAAAAAAAAATTACTATTCATTCACAAATTTTTAAAAATATACTTCATTGCCTTTGCAGACTATCTACTCCAGAACCACCCTTGTCTTCAAAAACGAAACACAGAGAGAGAAAGAGGGACAAAGGGAATAAAATATTAGTAAAACACATCATCGCTAACGAAACTAGGATTTTCTTCTTGAGACGAAACGGGGTGGGAAGTCAAACAATATTTACATGTTTGCACATATATCCATATTGGAATGAGGAATATACCTGAAAACCAACGATTCTGGGGGTTAACCAAACTATGGTGTAAGCGTGAGTAAGCTGGGCACAGGACCAGGGTCCCCTATTTGTTTCAAAGTTAAATTATATAAATTTATTAGGTTTTAAATATAAACTTTTTTTAAAAAAATAAGTAAAATGTATTTTTTTTTTTTTGTTTTTTATTGTTCTATTATCTGTGGGTTAAATTAAACATTTAGTATATGTGTATACCAAAATCTTTAAAAGTACGTCATTACAATTTAAATTATATTTCAGCTTCTACAGATAGAGCAAGTTTTACATTTAAATAAGAAGGGAATTTTCGGACCACATTTAGTTGTATCCGTATTAAGTACGTACTTTACATGCATAAAGTATGAGCAATAATTAACTAGATCCATGTGTCTAGAAAAAACGAGATAATTTTGATAATTTTCCTCACCCCCCCCCCCAAAAAAAAAAGGAACTTCGATGATTAATCGTTTTGAAGATCATCCTGATGCAAATATATCTAAAAACTAACAACACATTTTGAAATTTCACAAATGTTGAAGTACTGATAATCATGTGTAATCAAATTGCTAAGCAATCGAAATTACATGCTTGAGGCAATAATGTGATGATTTCGATTTGCTTAAAATAATCAAGACAACTACCGCATATTTTTATATTCTAACATAAGTTAAATGTACATACAATATTTTCAAGTTGTATTTTTAGTTACAGAATGATTTGTATCTACGTCAATTTCTCACCCTCACAAGAAAAGCACAATGATTAATTAATTTAAAATTCTCAGAGTAGAAAATAAAACAAGAACAACTGTTACAAAATGACTATTGTTTAAAAAGTACCCACAAGCTTGTAAATTATAGCAAATACTTCACAAATACTAAACAGGAGAAAACATTTATTTTAATTGACACTTTGCATGTCTAATTCCTCTGCGTGTACTATACGGCGTTAATTCAATTTATCATCACCTTCTGAAAGCCATGAAGAATATTTTAAGACTTTTGTAAACGACAATAACTCCAAAGGATTGAACCGAAGATAAAAACCCCGGAACTGGATTCAATACTACAATGGAGAGGAGATGAAAGAATTCGAAGCATAAAAGGTGACGTGTAAGGGCAACGCCAACAAAAAATATGTCATACAAAAGCGTCAACATCACTTGATGAATTTGCACCATAAAGAATCGGCACAGCAATCCTTTCCCTTTTGAAATCCTTTTTTTTTTTCTTCTCCCAACGCATGATAAACACCATTCGATGAGCGTTTCAAGCTTATTAGCTGATACAGCGTTGATTAATATACTTCAGTTCCTGACCTTTGGATTGTCGATAGGAGAGGGAGGGACCAGGGGGGAGAAGAAAGATTCCATGTGACGATTTCTTTGGCTATGAAAAAAGTCCCCGAAGGAAACGTAGACGAGACATTAGGCTGCTTTACGCAACATTAAAAACGATCCGTCTAGAGCTAGATGGATCACTTGAGGTGTCAAACTAGCACCATCTATCAAAGCACCACGGAGCGTCTCCAGCACTGGCCTACTTGTCCATTAGAAATAATAATAATAATGGTGTGGAAAAGAAATAAAGAAATTGTTAAAGAGACGGCTCGGAATACAGGTCCGTGGCTTTATGTTTGTCCTCAATTTACAGGCACCCCATGGCTTTGGTATACGGGTTCGTCTACAAATTTCTTCGTGATTGTTCTTGCTTTGGAATCAATTTCATATTTCGCTAAACTGTGTGTGTGAATAGTGTGATTGCAATTATTTGCTTCACATTTTTTTTTTTTAAATAGCATTTTTGTAGAAGTAAGAAATATCAAGACATAAATGTACTAATAAACTAAGCATAAATGTAAAATTTTCTTGCTCCTCCTATGAAATGTTGCAATTGTATAAATTAAACCCTGAATCGTACTTAGGGACACATCCGCCATCGTTGGGCCTTTCTTCACGAATTTTACTGGTTATTTCTGTGCAAAGAGACCTCACACGTTTTTATCCACTTTCTGAGAAGATCAAGTATTTTTTCCAGAAAGTTTCCTGAATTCTTAAAAGATGCACGAATGCAGACTTTTCACTGTTGTGAAAAATATCGTTTGTTACCAGTTTAAAGATTAACTGAACGGGTTTATTAAGTGTATCGGCTTTAGCTCGACTTAAGCTCTTAATGAGAGCGAATAAGTCACTAGATAGCTGCAGCTCATTAATGCTTGTGAAGCTTTCTTGGTTAAACAGGAAGATCCTAATCGATTAAATTAAACCTACCCAATTATTCTTGAATGTTCCCGAGACATGACTGGCTTTAACAGGGGAGATTTCCCAATTCTTCGGAAAGTTTCAAGGATAATTTCAGAAAAGTTACTGAATTTTAACGGAAAACGTTACTGGTTATTGCAAGATATAATACTGACAGAAAATAGGCTCATCATTGCTGCCTATTATTTTCCAGGAACGTTTCTAGATTGTTTTTACACTGTTTCTATGTCGCACATGTAGTACAACACTTCCAAATCTGTAAAATCTACTTTTCGTGAAATATCAATTGATTAGGTTAAATTCTTATAGTAACACACAGCCACATTTCAAAACTAAGGTTAAAAAAAAAAAATTCGTTCGTTTCTGTCTTGCATTTTAATAGTACTAATAAAAATGCACGAGGACATAATATATATAACTCAAAATCGAAAATTTTTGACTTGGGGCGGTGCTGTATTAGGCGTGCGATGTATGCTTATGTAAGTTGCGTGTTTTGCTTATTGATTGTGATTTCTTATTTACTCCATCTTTATCTACAACCAAGAAGCATCACAATCAAGAAAAAAAAAAACATGCTACTTCAGCATAGCAGGCGTAGGAAAAAAGCAGTTTCGCCCCAAGATAGCGGACATGTCGATATACTTAAAATAGGATCTAGGGCATTAGTATTAATAAGAGAATGAGAAGGTAGATTTTTAGTCTGCCTTGAAAACCAAACACCGTTCAGTTATGTTTTCCAAGATGAAACAAAATGGGAACACTTTATACTTTCATTCAAATTTGAATATGGTATTAAATTTTTAGTTAGTTCGTTACACATTACATTAATGTGTTTTTAAAGAAAAACTTACTACTAATCGTCTACAAATGTTTCTTTCTTGTTTCCCTTCCGAGGAAACTCGTTTCAAAGATATTTTGTGTATTTACCTTTACAAACGCCGACCGATTTGTTTAGTGGTCAGAGAAGTCGGACTGCGATGGGGACGCCACCGGCTCAAATCCCGACCCGGGCATGAATGTACTTTCCTTCTGCTTTTCCTGTCCTTTCTTTGTATTAATGCGTTGTTATGCTGTGAATGATTGACTACCCTATAAACGGGTCCTTATGGCACGTGTGTACTATGGAAGTTCGACTTCACACCAAATTATGGTATAACAGATAAATTGAAGAATTGCACTTCAAATTGCCGGCCTAGCTGGCACAAGACAACAACAACCTTTATTGTTTTGAAATTTCTTGATTTCCTTCAGTTCTTTTGCATTTGATTTGCGGCTTACAACGGAGCTCAACTGATTTTGAATGAACGTCAGAAATCTGATCGCACTCCCAAGAAGTTGAAAGAATTTCAAAGTTTCTCCTGGTCGGTGGCGTCCATGTCCTACACACACGCACGCTCATACACATGCACTCACACACCCATACAGTCACAAACACACACGCGTCTTCACACACATACACGTCAACGTGCATTCCGACAGGTCTACGCACACACACAAGCCACATACACATACACAACTCACAACTATACACACGTAACCGCCCAAGAGAAGGGGCAGGCTTGTTGGGAATGTTTCTAGAAACAATAACTCCAATGAGTAGGGTCCTGTCGCAGCTCGTGATTGCGAAAAACAAAATTTGAATACAAAATTTCAGGATTCAAATTTATTTATTTATTTATTTATTTTATTTATTTATTTTATTTATTTATTTATTTATTTTATTTATTTATTTATATATTTTTTTTTTGTTTAATCACTGCGTAATAGTTCCCCACTGAGTACATATGTTTCCGAAAATATTTTTCATTTTTCCTGTATGTTCATCTCACAATAGAGTTGATTTTGGTTAAGTTTTGTTAAAAAATGTAATTACATAGTATGCAGTTACATGTAGCGTTATGTATTATATTGTATGCTACGTACCTACATTTTGTATAACCATTTAATTAAATTAAATGGCATACTATTATATTTCTTGGTTATTTTCTAAAATTCGAACAGTTTAAAAGTTTGAATAACCTATGTTCTTAATTGGTTCGTATCTTCTACTTTCTATTATCTTTAAACCGAAAATAAACACATCGATAAACAAAATGAACTTTTTGAAAAAACAAGAAATTATAATGCTGTTATTCATTTTCAGATTTTAAATAAAGCATCATGAAGCCTTAATATTTATCTTTACCGTAAAGTCGGGAGGAATAGAACAGCGGGAGAATCGTTTGTGCAAAAATAAAATGTGAAAAAAAGGGGAAAAAAGAAGAAGAGTGCTGATTGGTTCTAATCTGTTAAATCTACTGGACATGTTTAAAAAAAAAAATCGCATTTTATTTCGCTATACAAGTGCAGCTGATCCTTACCTCCCGGTTCTACCCTTATATTTCTCACACAAGGCTTTGTAAAGTTTGAAGTTCAGTTGATGAAAAAAATATTTCGTTTTCTAAAATTTGGAAATTTTTCATAATTAATAATTTTAAAGAATGAAATGCTCATAAGTAGCTACGCAGATGTAAAAATAACATCTTCAACAATTTTTGCTTTAAAACAAGATTTAAAATCCTTATTATTATTATTTTTTTAGAATGCAGATCGATTGCGATTTTGAATGAGTTGCACCGATTTTCGTCCGCAAGATTACGTTTCAAAATAATTAACCAGTTTTGTTGACGATTTCATCATTCTAAGTTCTCATTGGCTACAAGATTAAAATTCCATTCTTTTGCTGAATGGAGTCTTTGGATTGATGTCAAACCATGATTTGATTGTAAGATGGTTTCAAAAGATTTTGGAAAACAAAACTTTCCAAAACATGTTTAATGAAACGAAAAATATTTCTGCGCAAACTATGGGTAATTTTAAAATATTTTCGTGGGGCAGGAAAGTAATGGTGACCAATTTAAGCATTAATTTGATATGTTCTTGAAACAAATAAAGAAGGAAAATAAATCACAAAATGCAACTATTCACAAGAGATAGATACACCAAAATACTTTCCGAAACAATCGAAAATCTTCACCACATCCTCAGAAATATGGAATACAATGGAATAGGTGATTGACGTCAAGCACTCGGTGTATTAAGTTGCAGTGTAAATAACTTTCAGAGCTAAATAACAGAAGACAATTACATGAAGTGGTATTGTAGTCTTAACCTCCTACTGGGGAGTTGCCATAATTGGAAAGTTAATACCTTTCTATCTCTCTTCAAAACTGTAAGCTGAAAACGTTTCACTTTGTCGAAATGTGGGTCATTTTTGCTGAAATATTTGTACCTTCTTGATTAAAGACACATAAAACAAATATTAACGTGAAATCACACCTAAATAGAGGATAATATTTTTTCTCTGTCAGTATCGTCTTTATTATGGGTTCTAAAAAGGAATGAGTATTTAATACAGCATACTTTTCAAGGAAGCTGTTTAAATTTCCAAAGGAATGATTGGCAGTTGCCTTATTTTCTTCATTGAAACAATTGACTACTTTCAGAGTTAGTAGATTCTGATATTGATACAAGTAAGTGCTGAAAAATTCCAGATACTTGAAATTGCATTGTTGTTTTAAATGTTTGTAAGTAATATAAAATAATGTATTTACGAATTACGACCAAATTACAAAATGAAAAGAACGGAGTAACATAAACTTTGTAATTTGTCTTTCTAAGATTTCAAAGTAAAATTTTTGCAAAAGACCATGGCATCTACTCCCATAACACGTGCTCAGTAAAGGAAATCACGTTGCATGGTTTTATCCTCTCCCAAACTAATGATAAATAGGCCTTCGTTTACAGACAATAGTTTAAGAGATTAAAGAAGGTGCTTATTCAGTGCTGATCATGGGTTGCTAGTTTTTATAACTACTGAGATAGTGAGCTTTACATAAAATACAGGATTTTAAATACAGTGAAATCCCGTTAGAGCGAATACCAATGCAACGAAATATCCGTTTCAGCGAGATAAATATTCAGTCTCGATTTCATTCCGTTACATTGTTTGAATTCCGTTGCAACGAAATTCTCGTTACAACGAACAAAATATGGTGTCCCTTGAAGTTCGTTGCAACCAGATTTCACTGTATTCAGTCTCGATTTCATTCCACTACATTGTTTGAATTCCGTTACAACGGAATTCTCGTTACAACGAACAAAATATGCGGTGCCTTGAAGTTCGCTGTAACGGGATTTCACTGTACTTACACTTTTTTTTTTACTTTTACTCCTACTCTTATGGGTTTCTTTATGCAAATGTTTTGAAAAAATCACTCGTTAAGTAAGATGAAAAGGTTATGCTTCTTTAGCTTTGTTTCATTAAACATTTTTACTAGGCAAGTGATTAGGGAGTGAAAAAAAGCCAAACAAGTAATTGGTGAAAAGCTGAAAATTGCTTTAATCTATGCCGTATGTGTCTGACATGACCATACTAAGTTTTCTCCTTTCTACTAAGTGAGCTTTAGCCGTTACGCCAAAATTAGTGACAAAAAACACCTGTTTTTTCATAATTATAACAATATCTCACAAATAATGCAACGGCCATATATATAAGCAGCTTACTTGTAAAGACTAAACTTTCGAACAAAATGAGTACCTACAATACATATCTTTGTTTAATACTAAGCGCACAACTTAATTTAAAAGTTAGGTTAAAATCACTAATCAAGCACTTCAAATCTGAACGTACCCCGTGGAATAGAAGGCCGTAACACTCAAAAACATGTGGTGCTTTCGTGAAATGCAAAATGTATCACTTGATTCATTTTGAAATACATGGAGAGAAATCTGCCCAAATAAAATGATTGGGTAGTTAGTGAGATCAAAACCAGAAAAATAATAATAATAATAATAATAATAAGGAAGAAAAAAACAATCAGTAAAGCTCTCTTCATTGCTGAGAATGTTTTTTTAGCTAAACTGATCTGGGAGTGATGTTTTATGATTTTTTACGTTAGCAAAAATGTTTTCATAAGTTTTGTTCATACAAACTTATAAGAAATACTTTTTTTTTTGAGTTCCTTTCATCATCCATTTGCTTCACTTTTTTTCATGATTGTTCTTTAAATATTTAAAAAGGATATCGTTTAAGGCTTTATGACAGAGTTTTTTCGTTGTTTCAGATTTGGGACAAGTTCCTTTTTGGTACAATCCGTCCTACTTTAAGAAACATTCACTTATTTTATGACCATTCGCAACGCCTCATTATCAAGAATTCTAATTTTATGAATATAATGATACCTCATTATTCTAATCAGCTTCAGCTCTGGCCATGGACCTGTTTGGAACAGCACTGAATATTCGGTTATTTTAGAACATTAATCCGAATACAAAGATACTATTAAACAGATTGAGGTTAAATCATCATTAAGTGCCATTACAGCCTATTTATGTTCATTCCTTGCATTACTCAGTGGCAAGGCGCATCTCTTGAGAAACTAAATCAGTTCCAACTGTTGAAGTGCGCAATTTGATTAGTTATAATTACGTAAAGAATAAGGCTATTTGCAGACACTTTTTACGTCGCTGCTGCGGTGAAGAGGCACCAATTCATCTTCATCAAAGTTTTGAAGACGTTGCAGAAATAGTGACTGCTCCGAAAATAGTTGTCATAATTCATGTGACAAAGAATAAAATTATTTTGCTTCGTTGTGTATGAGACATTTTGTGAAAGAACAGCTGAAAAATAGTTAGCTTTTTGTGCTTTTATAAATGATTAGTCTGACTTTACTGCTTTGCTTTTTTTTAAGAATGTATTTTTCGATTTGATTTTTTTAAATTGCTCTATATTTGAATAAATGATGTGAATTATTTACTCTTTAAAATTGAAAGAGCTATTTTCGGCATGTTTTCAGGAGGGGAACAAAATTATAATTTAAGTTTAGAAAATGTTTGTGTTAGATTTTAGACTAACTCAGCTTCAACATAATTTATCGTAGTTCAGATAACTATTTCCAGGTTGTTAAGTTAAAAAGGTTTTAATTTGTTATAAGACAGTAGACTATAAGTCGTGCTTCAAGAAAGAGCATTGTATTTGACTTTAAACAGTTTTCAAATCAGTTGATCTAACATCTGTTGATGTTGTTATATTTTCAACTTGGGAATACCCAAGCCCCATCCACGTAGCAAAAATGGAGACGTTTCTTCCAATTTTGAACAGCTCAATAAACTTATTTGCGTCTACGGAGAAATTTAAGGAAGCTATAAATCCCGCATTGAAAGGCGGGATTGCTTAAGCTTTTAAGAAATATTGTTGGAAAAACTCTTCACGAAGAGCATGTGCAAGAAGAGAAGTTTCTTGATTGGGGTAGGGGGGGGGATTTTAGGGTTAGATTTTGGAGAATTCAACAAAAACTTACACTGATGCTTCTGAGAAACCCAAGGTTTTTTTTTTTTTTTTGTCTAACAGCAGTAAAAAAAATTTTACTACCAAAAATTTAGAAAATTTTTAGTAAAACCTACAAAATTTGCTCCAAAATTTTTATTTGAAGATCAGACTCAATCAGAAAAAAGAAAAAAAGATACGTTAAATGTTGGGCTTAAAAGCCTTTATTCAGTATCTTGGAGCGCTTTTAATTTAATTACAAATGTTAAAGTATTTTTTTTGAAACTTACCTCCGATATGTTTTTGCCACTCCGCGTCCTGTGTCCCAGCGGCGGATAACTGAAATTGATTCGGGCATGATCGTGCAACATCGGAATCATCCTATGACGTAACACCCGATGGTTGAGATGTTTTTGGCTACTTTGAGCCGAAAAAACGAATAGAAAGATTGTTAAATCACTCAATCAGGAATAGTTGAGATGTATATCTCCAATGCAAAGTAGGGTGTGTCATGGGATGACGTATCGCGGTCATAGAACGTATAAATAGATTGATCGAAATATTTTCAGTGCTCACTTTATTGTTTGTGTTTACTCCCCATTGGCATCTTGCCAGTTTTGTTGACCAATCAGGGATTGGTCTTTGAAGGTTTGGCAACCGTGCTAGGTTGTTGATGGAAGTTGCGGCGTGCTCGAGCCGTTATTGATGCAACGTTTTTGAATTCAAGCAGGGCTTGAGATAAGTTTTATTCAGTGTTGATTGTTGTTTAAAAATGTTCTAAATTACTCCCTTTTGTGGAGGGAAAATGTCACCATTGCTGAAGATGTTCGCGGGAGATTATCAAAAGATGTAGCTCATTGCAACTAGGCCTAATACTTAAACTTGGCCTATACCTGGATTGACTTACCGGTGCTCCTATGGTGGTATGGAACTGTCATCAGTTTGGATTTCCTAGATGTTCCAACTATAGTTCCAGAAGGTTCCGGTGAGATTCCAGTGTGTGCACAAGTTGGTGTTCCGGTATACGAAAAGGTTCTTCTAGAACTAAGCAAGCCTATCGGCCGGTGAATGATGGAACAGTTTGATGAATCTACAAATTCGATTACGCTTTGCCAAGAATTCTTCAGCAATGTAAACATGCGCATTTAGCGCAGGAAGGTGACATTTTACAATTTTTCTAAAATGTTTCGCGTTTTTCTAAAAGTGTTTATTTAACAATTTAACTTTGAAATTTCTGTGATAATTGGGGGGTTTTACAATCTAAATTAATTTTGGTATTTAACAAATTTTTCTTGTTGTATACTGTGATATTTTAATAAATGTTATTTATTTAAAATTACTTTGAGTATGTTTTATTTTTTACTGGCAGACTGCACGGCTTTTTGATGTTGGGGTTCTGCAAACCTGTTATTTAGTTCTATGAACTTAAGGTAAAGACACATTACCCAACAAGTGGTAGCAGAGTGCGTGGTTTGGTCTGCCCGTGGGAAATAAAATATTTTTTTTTGATAATGGATAAAGATTATAGAAATATGGAAAAGTTGGGATCCCATAATTGGGCCACCTGGTCCAGAGATATTAAGATGGTTCTTATTGAAAGAGACTTATGGGAACTAACCCAAAAGAAATTAGAGGGGGAAAACATTCCTGCACTTGACCGGAAGAAATGTGGTCAAGCTTTGGCAATAATTTATTTAAACTTAGAAGGTGACGTAAAAAGACTGATAGATGATATAGAAGATCCAAGCGAAGCTTGGAATACACTGAAAGGTAATTTTGAACCCCCATCTCTGGCCAGGATGGCGACATTGTGGGAGTCCTAATTTTCATGTAAACTAAATGAAAACGAATCAATTGGGTTATTCGCTGCCAGGTTGGGGGGAATCCATAAACAACTTGTTGATAATGGTTATGTCATGGAAGAAAAGATTCGGACTTTTCAATTGATTCGGTATCTGCCCTCCAACTTTGACAGTATTGTACAGGCTATTTACCGGTGGGACGAAAGTATGTTTACCTTCTCAAAAGTAAAAGATGAGTTATTAGCCGAGGAAGGTAGAATCAAATATTTGACTAAAGAACCTGATACAACAAATTCGGCAATGAATGTGTTTTCTAAACCCAACAGACACGGAGTGGCAAATGAAAGGAGTAAACCTTTTTTTAAAAACAAAATTTGTCATTATTGTGAGAAAAAGGGTCATATTGCCTCGCGGTGTTGGAGCAGGAATAAAGACAGTCAAAATAAAAATGTAAATAATAAATCTAAATCAGACGCTCAAGCTGCTGGCATGTTTTGTTCAGTGGAAGAATCTGACGAAATCTCGGCTAACTCTACTATTCCAAAATGTGAAAATTCCTGGCTTTTTGATTCAGGAAGTACGGCACATTTTTGCCGGGACAAAAGTTTGTTCACAGAATTAAAGCCTGTTCAAAATACCCAAATGGAGGTGGCAGTTGGTAATATTAAAAGTAAAGTAGAAGGAATAGGTAGGGTAATTTTCAAAATCGAGTCAGATAGGAAGCTGATAGCAATAACTTTAAATAATGTATTCTATGCTCCAACATTGCGCCGCAATTTACTTTCCGGATCATGTATTGACCGACAAGGTTTTAAAATAAGATGGTATCCGGGTAAAATTTGTGTCTTTAATAAAGAAAATGTTAAATTGTTTACTGCAATCTTAATTAATAAACTTTATTATATTAAACCAAGTTTTTATGTAAATTGTGAAAATACCAATTATGTTGATACCCCTACTATTAAGAATCACTTTGAAAGAGCCAATGCTGTGAATGTAGATATGGAGCTGTGGCATAAACGTTTTGCTCATACAAATATGGACACTATTAATTTAACAAGTAAGTTAGGAGCCACCCAAGGTCTTAAAATTAAAAGGGGGCCCAGATTTGAATGTGAACCTTGTAAATTGGGTAAAAAGAGAAAATGCTCTTTTAGGTCTGTTCCTGAGCGTCGGTCACAATTTCCTCTTGATCTAATTCACATGGATCTGGCCGGTCCTTTTCAGACTGAATCCATAGGGGGGAAAAGATACATTTATTGTTTAATTGATGATTTTTCTCGAAAATCTTTCGTATTTTTCTTAAAGAGTAAAGACGAGGCATTCAATGTTATTTTGAATTTTCAGAAAAGAAATGAGAGGTTTCTTGATAGGAAAATTAAAGCTGTTCGTTCCGACAACGGGAGAGAATTCGTTAATGATAAATTTGAAAGTTATCTCACTAGCCAGGGGATAAAAATTGAGAGGACTAACACATTCCGGGCTAGGAGAGAAATTTTGGGCAGAAGCAGCTATGTGCTTTAATTACGTAAGAAACAGGACTGTAGTCGGAAATGAAAAGAAAACCCCTTTTGAGCTTTTTTGTGGGAATAAGCCTTCTGTTAGACATTTAAAAGTATTTGGCTGTTTAGCCTACATAGGATTGCCAAAGTCTAAATTAAGGAAATTAGATATGAGAGCTAAAAAGGGGATAATGGTGGGATATGCCATTCGGACTCGAGGATACCGGATTTGGGATCCTAACACCAGAACTATAACAGAAACCATGAATGTTAACTTTAATGAGAATGTCAAATGGGGGGAATCGTTAAATAGATCCAAATCAGAAAGAAATTTTAATTTTATCAAACCTTTAAGTGAAATTGAATTGGATCAAAGAGTTAAGGAAAGTACTCAGGGAACTCCTTGTAATAAGGTTAAATGGATTAGGGAAGTGAAGAAGAGAAAAACGGGGAAGAAAAAAGATATCTATTATTACACAATTGCGGGGAATAAGAAAGTTCGATTGAGATCCCCAAAGGAAGTACTAAAATATTGTGATGACCACAAAATAGAATATGACCCCAAATTATTTGACTTTTCTTCCAAAAATCCTGTAAGTGGGGAAGTTTCTAATGGGGATCAACCCCAGGAAGAAATTGTTACTTCTGATGAAAGTGAGGAAGAAGTCCCTGAGGCTAGTTTGGTTGAGGTATTAATTCCCAATTCCTATAAACAATGTTTATCCACCCCCGAGCTGAGGAACTGGAGACTTGCTATGGAAGATGAACTAGAAGTCATCAAACAGAGAGGTGTGTGGGAACTTGTACCTCCACCTAAGAATCAGCCCATTCTGGGAAACCGGTGGGTGTATGATTTGAAGAAAAATGATCGTGATGAGATTGTAAGATATAAGGCAAGACTTGTTGCAGGCGGAAATCGACAGATCCCTGGCGAGTCCTATTCTGAGGTCTTCAGCCCGGTGGTGGAATTTTCTTTAGTAAGACTATTTTTCACAATTTTTGTATCTTTATTAAAATGGTGTCATTTTCAAATTGATATAAAGAATGCATATTTATATGCTGACCTGGAAGAAAATATTTTTATGAGGAAGCCAGAAGGTTTTATAAGTAAAATTCATCCTAACTATGTATGTAAACTTAAGAAATCCTTATGTGGACTACACCAGTCCGGGAGAAATTGGTTTCATGAAATTGATGGTGTTCTCCAGCGATTCCAATTTAAAAGAATAATAGGATGTAATTGTGTTTACGTGAGGAACAGTGAAATTTTCCTGTTAATATATGTGGATGATATTTTGATTTTTGCCAAAAATAAAAATTTAGTTAAAAATGTAATTGATGAAATTAAAACTGTATATGATATTAAAGAACTGGGGAAAACAAGAAAATTGTTGGGAATTGAATTTATTGAGAATGATGGTAAAATTTTCATTCACCAGATTTCTTATATTTCCAAAATTTTAAACCTTTTTTCTGAGTATAATGTGCCTATATCTACCCTTCCAATTTCAAGAGGTACGGTTTTGTCCAAGGATGATTGTCCTAAGACCGAGTACGAAATCAAAGAGATGGAGAAACTCCCGTACCGGAATTTGCTAGGGTGCTTGGCATACATTGCCGGAAAAACTCGTCTTGACATTTCATATGCAGTTAATATATTTTCACAATTCCAGGCTAATCCCGGTAAGAAACATTGGGATTTTCTTTTAAGATTATTAGGCTATTTGAAATACACCTGTGACGATAAATTTAATTTAAGTGCTATTAACAGTATTAGAATTAGAGGTTTTTCAGATTCTGATTATGCTGCAAATCGTGAGGATAGAGTATGAATGGGGGGTTCAATAGTTTGCATTGATAAAGTTCCGATAAGTTGGAGAACCTTTAAACACAAATGTGTCTCATTATCAACCATGGAAGCCGAATACATCTCATTGGGAGAAACGGCTAAAGAAATAGGCTGGTTGAAAAGAATAATTGATGAGATCAACAACTTAGGAATTGAAGGTTTTCAACTAAAAGAAACTGTAATCTTTTGTGATAACATTGCAATTATTGATTTTTCGAAATCCCCAATTGAAAACTCGAGAACTAAACACATAGATGTCAGATATCATTTTCTGAGAAATTTAATTGAACAAAAATTGTTTTCTATTGAATATGTTAGGACTAATGTAAACATAGCTGACATTTTCACGAAGCCATTATCTAAATATAGTCTAAACTCCTTATGCAGAATTATTTTTAATTGGGGGATGGAATGTAAAAGTTAATTTTTTTTAAATTGTAAGCTCATGTGTATGTTTATATTGTATATAGTATTTAAATTGTTTCATGTATGTAATTAATAAAAGGTCTCCAAGAGGGGGAACATGTTGGACTTAAAAGACTTTATTCAGTATCTTGGAGCGCTTTTAATTTAATTACAAATGTTAAAGTATTTTTTTTTTGAAACTTACCTCCGATATGTTTTTGCCACTCCGCGTCCTGTGTCCCAGCGGCGGATAACTGAAATTGATTCGGGCATGATCGTGCAACATCGGAATCATCCTATGACGTAACACCCGATGGTTGAGATGTTTTTGGCTACTTTCAGCCGAAAAAACGAATAGAAAGATTGTTAAATCACTCAATCAGGAATAGTTGAGATGTATATCTCCAATGCAAAGTAGGGTGTGTCATGGGATGACGTATCGCGGTCATAGAACGTATAAATAGATTGATCGAAATATTTTCAGTGCTCACTTTATTGTTTGTGTTTACTCCCCATTGGCATCTTGCCATTTTTGTTGACCAATCAGGGATTGGTCTTTGAAGGTTTGGCAACCGTGCTAGGTTGTTGATGGAAGTTGCGGCGTGCTCGAGCCGTTGTTGATGCAACGTTTTTGAATTCAAGCAGGGCTTGAGATAAGTTTTATTCAGTGTTAATTGTTGTTTAAAAATGTTCTAAATTACTCCCTTTTGTGGAGGGAAAATGTCACCATTGCTGAAGATGTTCGCGGGAGATTATCAAAAGATGTAGCTCATTGCAACTAGGCCTAATACTTAAACTTGGCCTATACCTGGATTGACTTACCGGTGCTCCTATGGTGGTATGGAACTGTCATCAGTTTGGATTTCCTAGATGTTCCAACTATAGTTCCAGAAGGTTCCGGTGAGATTCCAGTGTGTGCACAAGTTGGTGTTCCGGTATATGAAAAGGTTCTTCTAGAACTAAGAAAGCCTATCGGCCGGTGAATGATGGAACAGTTTGATGAATCTACAAATTCGATTACGTTTTGTCAAGAATTCTTCAGCAATGTAAACATGCGCATTTAGCGCAGGAAGGTGACATTTTACAATTTTTCTAAAATGTTTCGCGTTTTTCTAAAAGTGTTTATTTAACAATTTAACTTTGAAATTTCTGTGATAATTGGGGGGTTTTACAATCTAAATTAATTTTGGTATTTAACAAATTTTTCTTGTTGTATACTGTGATATTTTAATAAATGTTATTTATTTAAAATTACTTTGAGTATGTTTTATTTCTTACTGGCAGACTGCACGGCTTTTTGATGTTGGGGTTCTGCAAACCTTTTATTTAGTTCTATGAACTTAAGGTAAAGACACATTACCCAACATTAAAAAAAATTTAAATGAATTTCTCGCAGACGACAAAAGTTAGAGATTAGTTGACTCGATCGAAATAACACAAACAAGTGTATAACAATGTTGGAAAAAGTTTTTATGAGAAACTTTTTGTTACAACTATTCGAAAATAACATTTGTTACACCTCTGAGGTTGCGAAGGTTAATAAACTTTGCATAAGCAACTTGTTACAATCGGTAGATATGCCCGTTTCTTCGTGATATCACACATTGACCAGTAATTGCGAACAAAAAAGAACAAGAAAGAACGCAAAGACAGTGAACAAATGACAGAAAAACAAATGATCAGAAAACAACAATGAATTATAATATTACGAATAATATTTCACCGCATGAGTCATTGTATGTTATTAGAAGAGAAATCGACAGAAAATATCACAGTAGAAGATGTTCTGTCAGTTTCTCTTGCAATCAAGGGAGGAGGCAGTTTGCGTATTACATCTGATAAATGAACAGATCACAGATGCCTCATCTGGAATAAAAGGAAAAACGGAGGAAGTTGACTCTGGTTTAATTCACAAATAGGACACTTGATACTCATCTCGTTATTATTAGAAGAGAAATCGGCAGAATAGGACACTTGATACTCATCTCGTATATTATTAGAAGAGAAATCGACAGAAAATATCACAGTAGAAGATGTGCTGTCAGTTTCTCTTGCAATCAAGGGAGGAGGCAGTTTGCGTATTACATCTGATAAATGAACAGATCACAGATGCCTCATCTGGAATAAAAGGAAAAACAAAGAAAGTCGACTCTGGTTTAATTCACAAATAGGACACTTGATACTCATCTCGGTCAGACAAAAGCTGAACCTTTCTAAGGAACCTTACCGTATTCTGCTTTTTGAGGAATCGTATGAGAAAAAAGTCATCAACGTTAATCTCACCTTAGCACTGCTGAACGGCGTCAAGATCGCTGAAAGTCTCGAGTGAGTCTAAAGATGCCATTGAAAAGAAATAAAATGGAGGGAGTGAAGACTTTCATTCATGAAACCAATATTCTGAACTGCTTGATGTTGAATCAGAATTTAAAAAAAAATGCTCTTTTTCTTTTTAATCATTTTTTTTTTCTTTTTAATTGATGTTCCTTGTAAGATGGAAGCTCGTCACTCTTCATCAGAATTTTGCCTCTTTTGTGCTGAGAGAATGTTCTGCTGTTTTGCTTCATGTATTTGCTTCATGCATTTTTTGCATGCGTCTTTTCTCTGGTGAATTTGTAGATTCTTGTGATTTCCGCCATTCCCTTCCAATGAAGTTGCATGAATTTTGAATCGCCAATAATTGAAAAATTTCATACCCATGTACTAATGATCATATACTACATTTATTTACTAAATATACCATAGACATATTCCTGGTAAATTTCACGATCTGCGTTTGCCTTTCCAATGCTGCCATGTCAGCTTTGCCGCATTTATAGTTGGTGTTTCTGAATTGCAACCGGAAAGGCTCAATAATCGTGTTGCTACGATTATTGAGCCTTTCCGGTCTCTTTAATCATGACATCACTTGCTGCATGGGAGAAAGTTAAAGGATAAAGATTAAAAGTTAGCTACATATTGGGTGTGATTTTTTTTTTCTAAAAGTTTTTAATCTACAGGCTGGGAAAGATGGGTTTTCGTAACATGTTGACTGCTGTCCGGGCCGTTTTCATTTTTCATGTCTCAGAAACTAACTACAATAATCACATCTCATACTTTTAAAAAGCTTGCGTAAAAATGTTAAAGTACACATACGCAAATAATAATTTTAAATAGTGAAAATCATAAACTGAAATGCTAAATTTTCCAACTCATTGTAAAAATACTTTAAATTAAAAAAAAAACCCTGATAATAATGGTAATTACTACCATGTGAGAGTCAAATTTGTTATGCTGTTACCTTCCTTGAAGCCAAGTATCCCGTTTTTTCTGTGTTGAGTTCCTTGCTGCGAATTATCTCCCAGTTGGCAGCGTGTTAACGTTTAAGCACATGTGCAGTGCTGGGGTGCAATATGTGCTATTAGTTTTTTTTGGGGGGGGAGGGGGTAAATTATAGTCAAAGAATTAAGACTTCATAATATTCAGTTGACTTGCTTCACTTTGTAAAGTGCAATGTTAACTAAAATTTTCAAGCTATTTTTATTAATTTCTAAAAATAAGAAGAGAAAATAAAGGAAAAAAATCAATAAAAGGCAGTGACCTTTTTTTCCACGTAAAAAAAATCAGATCAAATAGAACTTATTGAAAATAATGCATATGATTACATTTTGAAGTCTTGCCGATTAACTGTAAAAAAAGGAATGTTCTTAGAATAAAATGTAACCAATCACAGGTCAAGGGATGTGAAGTTTAGGCGTCTGGATGAATACGGAATAATTCTTTTGACCTTCGCACTATTTTATTGCGCGTGGAAGATTTCTTCAGATGATGGATGGGTTACGGCAGGTTGTCGTCAACGCGATTTCCATTCCACGAATCCAAAGGTTGAAAAAAAAATCGCAAATTCCTTGTCATTCAAAATCAATTGTAGTTTTGCAATAAGGTGTCAGAGCAGCTTCTAAAACTCTTTTCATAGATACTGATGACACAATTTAAGGTAGGGTAAGATTGTTAAAGTTCAGTTCCGTATGCTTAAAATAAGATTTTAGATAGTTTAAATCCGTCTGTAATTGGATTATATGGTTCATTTTGCTACAGGAACAGTCTGACAATGGTAAAGACTTTTTTTTTCTTTTGTAATTGTTATGTTGCATTTTAAATACACTGGAAAACCAGTTTCATGAAACTGTTTAGCAGCCAATTGTCAAGAATTAATTCTTAAGTAATCAAAAATCTGAAGTTATGACTTTATCTGTTACGCACACACACAAAAATCTATGCAAAGCTCTTGTCATTCATATCAATAGAGTATTTTGGAACTATGCAGAAGACAGAAAGACTTAATTTTCCCTTCCGATTAATAATCGAAAATTTACATTCACATACACAGACACTCACAGAGAGAGAGAGACGTCTGTGAGTGTAATTGTGAGAACTATGTGTAACGCGCGCGTCTATGTGAGAATTTGAATTTTAGAATAATAATCGAAAGGAAAAATCAGTACTTTGCCTTATATTCCATCACATCACACTGTTGAAAATTTGGGAATTATTTATGGTAAATGTTACTGTAGAAGGGAGTACTTACAAACAGAAAAAAATTACAATTAGTTGTACCGAAAAAAAAAAACGATTGCAGCGCCAATTTATACACCACGTGACTTACAGTGCAAAGCAGTTAACATCGTATTTTACCTCATTCGAGGAGCCCAATTTGTATGTGGGCAGCAAAGCCGCCTGCCAATCCGAAGGTCCCGAGATCGAACCTGCTGCTCCCATTTTGTGTTATTTAACCCTCGTTTACTCTACCGTAAAATTTTACAGTAAAATAGGATTTTACTATAAAAGTTACTGGCAACATGGATGCCAGTAACATTTACCGTAAAATTTTAGCATTTTTAAAACAGTGTACCAAGAGCTATTTTGCCGTGATCAGGCAAATGGCAGTATCTGCAGGAATGAGTTTTCGAAACATTAAAAAAAAAAAAGTATTTTGGATTTAATTCTAACGATCGGGAAATGTTGCAATTAGACGTTCTTTTCAGCGGGAACGAAAGAAGCAAGTTTTTACAATAAAGCTAATGTGCAATGGATGACAAAAATGCAAAAAAAATAAATAAATAAATAAATAAATAAATAAAATAAAATTAAAAATTTGCAGCTACTGCTCTTTACCTGGCTATGACAGTATTCACATTGAAAACGCAGAGCAGATTTCTTTTTCTTACAGAGCGAATAACTCGACAAAACTGCCATCAACAGCTCCATCATCTATTTATCAATTGAATACGAGGAACTGAGGATGTTTTGGCGTTTTTACTTCTGTTCCCCGAATTTCTTCTAACTGTGATGGGAGTGTTGCCCCTGAGTTATGTGAAAAGTTATGTGAACATATTCATTTACAGAGCCAATAAGGAGCTATTTAGCTTGGAAGTACTACAAGCTTAAGAAGAAATTGGAACGAGTCTTTTATTTCAGGGTATCTTTCTATTTCTTTAAGATGTTGCTATTAATGATATGATTTTAAAATCTATGGTTTTTTGTTTCGAAATATCTTTTAATTACTTGCTAGTATGGTAAATTCTCTTTAATTTTATCAAGCTAAAATTATTCGAAAGTCTAAAAATCGCAGAGGAAGGTGTTGGACAATTTGTTTGTCTCTACATTGCTGAGCGTTGAAGACTTTATGTTTGAAGCCATTGAGACGGGATAAAAGGTGGAGATAGCGATTCACTATAATGTTGAAGCAAGGATCTCAAGTCACGTGATATATTTTAGAGCAAAATATTGGAAGAAATCAAGTTTGTTTCACTCGTTTCACGTAAATTGTGTCTCCCATTCGGCGTGGTTGAACCATGTGACTTGGGATCTTTGCCTCAGCGTTTCCTAGGCCAATGATTGAACTTGCTCCCTCCAGTTACTAATTTCTGTTCTAAATCCGAAGCTGTTAAGGGAAGTGGAAAAGAGAAAACTCATAAACATAAAGCAAGTCTAAAGCGCACAAGAGTAGGCTTTTCACATCTTTTGAAGTTACCGTCAGTAACAATTTAAAAGAAAAAGCATGGATGATTGAGTACATTGCTTTATCGCTATGGAGTCGGATATATAAATATCTATGCACAATTTTAATGCCTACAAGGCTCGTAATAGTGATTGAAATGGGTTAACACTAGATTCCTGCATCAGTAGCTTATCAAATTTTTATAAGTTATTGCGTGTTCTGTTCTATGAGTTTAAATTAATAATATAAGTTACAACCACATCATTGCTGACGTATTCACTCATTTTACATATTAATTAATTAGGTTTAAATTTTTATACGTAGAGGAGAGTGTTGTATCTTGGGACACTTTTCATATTTTATTTTTTGACGTCAATTATTTGAATCAAATTTAAAATCTAAAAGTCACAATAAAATACCCCTACATACCTTTGCAATATATTTTTTTAAATTCAGACAGTTTGAAAATAAAATATTGCCAGCCATTTAAAGTAAGAGTTCCAAGCTGCCCAAAGGTACAACACCCTATTGTACTTTAGGACACAACCTGTTGTACTATATGACCAATTTTGTACTTGAACCAATTTTGCACCAAAAAAAAAAATACATTTCTTTTAACGGTAATGCATTAAATCATGAATAATGATTAATGAATTATGAATTATTATCCAACATTAAATGTGTTTAAAAGACTACATAAGATTAGAACATTGTTTTATGTTCCTAATCGTACGAAACAGGGAACCCCGCTCTGCTATGCCATCTAGGGCTTCCAGAGAACGGACCTTTCGGCCGGGGCCCCCTTACCCGCAAGGGAACGAGATCTAAACCACTTACGACTCTAGACACCGTGGACCCAGGTACGGACCTGACTCCGGTGGTGCCCATTGCCTACTCACTGTCCCACTCGATAGCCGTTGGGCAGATACAAATCTGCTCACACGCAAGTAAAGAGTGGTCGTTTTACATACGTGGATGCTACACCATCGTAAAACCCTCCCCATTTACCCGGGCTTGGGACCGGCATAGGGACGGGCCTGGCCCCTAAAGACCAGACCCCACAACGTGCCCTAAGATACAATATGTTTGGCTGTCCCAAGGTACAATCACCAGGTGGCTTTAGAAAAACCAAAATAGTAGTTAATCTAGATGTACTGTAATTATTTTCTCATAACCAAAATAATTAAAGTTCTCTTTTATAACAAAATTGAATTCAGTTGATTAGTTTTACAAATACAAAGACAAACGAGCTGATGTGTGAATAGTAGGGGAATAAGGACAGTTCAACGCCAGCCGGCGGCACTGCGGCTATGCATCTGCAATCCGGCTCATAGCCGCCTCCCACTCCCCCTCCGACCTTGGGGATGACCTTGGGGTTGCGCCTCGAACTTGAAGAAGGTGACCACCGCGTTTTAGATATTTTCCCGCATTTTTTGGACTTTGTCATTTTACCGTGAAAGGTTACGAATAGTTTTCGCGCGTTTTAGATATTTTCCCGCGTTTTTGTACTTAGAATATTTTCCGTGATTTTTTCTTTGTAACGAAGGTTTTCACAAAAATAATTAATTAAAAGATGATGGTCCCACCAACCAACCAGGTGTATTAAATACACCCTATCAACCTTTTTTTTTTTCATTTAGGTCTTAGACTATTTTCCAGTCTTTTGATCTTCAATTATTTTCCTACATATTTGAACTTTGAATATTTTCCGCGAATTTAATTATTTTTATTTTTACAGAGTATCGGAGTTGGGAATCGAACACCCAAACTTTGATTTATTCACGTATTTCCATCTTTTTTCATTTTTTACAGCTTAATTTATTTTTCCGCCTTTCGAACTTCACAGTTTTCAGAATTAGTTTGTTTTCACGTATTTCGAACTTTGTCATTTTTTCTTTGTAACCATTTACGAGGGTATTTTCGCGCATTTTGTCGTTTTTTTTTTTTCGCGCGTTTTCGAACTTTGTCATTTTTTTTTGTAACCTTTTTAAGAGGATATTTTCGCGCATTTATATTCCCCCCCCCTCCCCCGCGTTTTCGGACTTCGTCACCTTTTTCTCATAATCTTTTACGAGGATATTTTCGCGCGTTTTTAGATATTTTGCCGCGAATTTTATTTATTTTCGGTCATACTGGACTTAGTTGTTTTTTCTCACAAACTTTTACGAGGATATTTTCACGCGTTTTGATTTATTTTCAAGCATTTTAGAGTTCGAGGATTATTTTACCGTTTTAGTCTTAGACTATTCTAAAGTCTTTTAATCTTTGATTATTTTCTCACTCTCTTAGTCTTTCACTATTTTTAATCATTTCAGACTTTGAATATTTTTCACAATTTAGATTTTTCTTTCATGCATTTTTGGACTGGAAATTTTTTCACATCCATACATTTAGGATTTCGATTATTTTTTTCTAGTTAGGTCTTTGACTATTTTAAAGCTCTTTTGTCTATTTTTAGCAATTTGTAGACTTAGTTTATTTTTATACCTTTTGATTTCTAATTACTTTTGCATCTTTTATTCATTTACAAGTGTACTCGACTTTATCATTTTTCCAACTTAAACTATTTTTTTCATCATTTAGGAGTTCAATTGTATTTTCATACATATTTACACTTAAAATATTTTTCGAATTTTGATTTTCTTTTTCATGCATTTCAAACTTTATCATTTTTACAACTTTGATTCTTTGCACGAATTTCAAAACTTGCAATCAATTTACTCTTAGTAGTAATTAACACTTATCATTAACAAATTTTCACGAATTTTAAAAATCAACTTAATTTATTTTATCGTATTACTTTATTTATTTTTTCATACAAGCACTCTTGTTAGAATAAAACAAAATTTTCAACTTTCATGAATTTGAATCACTTTGACTATTTCATTTTCCCAATAATATTTTATTTTACTTTAACATATTCTCACGCGTTTTACTATTTATCATTCATTTACCAAAGTGATGAAAAATGTTCCCGCTATTATATTCAAAATACAACTCTTTCAATATAGTTATTTTCCAAGACGAAAGTTAACAAGTTTTTCTAAATTATTACTTTACAGTCAACTAACTTCATTAACAGAGTTTTCAATACAATTTATAAATTTCAGTTTTATTTATTAATTTTTCATTCGCATGCAAATAAATTCAAAGTCGCATATTTCATTCAAGTCGGCTTCAATTTTGTATAACTGAAGAAGCTTCCAACAAAACACTCCCACATCACAACCAAGACTTACAAAAGATATTTTTACAAAATTTCAAATCATTTCAAGAATATACACACTCATAGAAAATCCCCAACGAAATAAAATAAAAAGTTTGCTTAACACAATTTTAGACCTATCACAAGTACTATATTTGCTCCTTTTTAAGAATTTTCATTAAACTTCGAATTAATTTAATGCTAGTTCATGATCAACATAAACAGATAGGAACAGACACATACAATCTTCGTGAAAAAAAAAAAAAAAAAAAAACCCGGAATCAATAGTAAATTTATCATACGAAGAAAAAAATATTTTAAAGTCAAAAATCCAACCTTTGTAGGAAAAGACTCCTCCAATACTTATGCATTGATGCATTATTGAAGATAATGAATAATATTACAAAATATGCGTCGATTTTAAATTTAACAACGGCATAAAATGTAATATTATCCAAACTTCATTTCCATGCCTTCCTAGAATGTTCTGACTGCAACCAACACTCTCTTCGCTAAGCGTCCATCCACATCGAAAGCACAATGGATAATGAAAGATGAAACATAGGCTTATCTCAGATTTTATCTTATCATAGTGAGTCATGGAATTCACGTGGTAAGATTTCAACTCAATACTAACGGCTGTAAACACATGTGACCTCTTTTATCGCTGATAAAATGTTAGATATCACAACAAAACCATTTGTAATAATCTTATCGCCCAAAAACTTAATTAAAGAAGATACATCGATTTAAATCTTTATTTGAAACTAATTTCCTAATTAATTTCAAAACCACTGTCGACGATTTATTTATTTTTTATTTTTTCCCGAACTTGAACTGTCTACAAAGTTATTCTATTCTATTCGTTTCTCATGCACACACAGACACACACACACACTTAAAGACTTAATTTTTTCTATTCGCAATCATTCCACCATAACATTTTACATTTTCAAAAAGACCATAGTTATTACTTTTTTCAACTGAGTTGTTTTCCAATGATTATTTCACTGTGGAGATTATTTTCAGTGCGTTCTTATTCTTTTAATAGTTTTCACCAATTAAGCATTACAATTATTTATTCTTCCAAAAACATAGCGATTTTCACATTTCCAAAAAATATTTCTAGTGATTTTATTTTTACAACAGCGAATTCAATTTCCTTAGAAATTTTCGAATGTATTTTGTCATATTAAAACGAATGCATTATTCAAGTTATACATATGTACATGGTGTAGCAATCAACCTTGAATGAATAATTGCAGGTCTTAACATATAAAAAAAATTTCAACTTGTAAGAATATTTCTTTTTTTTTTTTTGTTTCAAAACAATATTTTTTCAAACTTGTAATATTTTTCTACTTAGAAAATGAAATCAAATATTTTTTTTTCTTCAATTATATAAAATGTTTTTAAGAATTAATTTCTCAAACTTGTAATGTATTTCCACTAATTAAAAAAAATCAATTTTTTTTTTCAATCATATAAAAATAAATTTTTAATCTCACAAAAATAATTTTTTCCGCAAAAATATTTTTTTCAAAACAAAAAATAATATTTTTATAACATATTATTTTTTTTTCTTTTCAACCTTTTTTCACAAAACTATTTTTTTTTCTTTCTTTTTTTTTTTTTTAAATTTACAAAAATAAATTTAATCAACTGAATCTTCAAACAGAATGATTTAATTAATTTTAAAACTAGCAATCACTTTACTTTTTGTATTAATAACAACTATTGTTAATCCATTTACTCTTTGCGCTCTCAGTATTAATTAGCACACATGCATTACAAATAATAGTAATGTTTAAGATACTTATAAATCATTCACTCAAGCTTTCAAATATCCAATTATCATGTTATTGTTCAATCATGCGAGGGAACTTATAATGAAACTTTACTCATCAATCGAAATTATAAGCGAAAATATCACATTTTTACCAATTAATATAATCATACAATTAACTTTGAATTTAAGAAAATTAAAAACTCTTATACACTTAGTAACACATAGGTCGAAATGGTTTACGATCAGGTGAGTGTCTTTTATCAATTGAGAGAACAACATAGTTGAGAAAGAGCGCTCACATTTCATATTAGAATTTATAAGTCTTTAAGGTATTTCTCCAATATTGAATTCAGTATTAATACGTATGAATTTCAACATGTGAATGTGACTGTATATTATTTTTCAACCCATTAACTTGTTTAAGGTTCACTATCATAATTTTCAACTTTTTCTTAACATATGTTGAAATATTTTACGTGTGTCAATCTATTGAAATATCACAAAAATCATATTCTCACTCAAACTTTATTACAATACCATACAGTGAAACAAACAAAATACAGCCATTCTAAAGCTTGCTTACAAGAAAACGCATGTAGAAATATATGAAAGATTAATTTCAAAGCACAAATCATCAACTATATACAACGCAAAGCAATAAAACAAGTTTAACTGCCTTAAAGGATAACAGATACATTTTGAAGGATAGAGGTAATTCATTTATAAAACTTATTAATTTACTACTTAGCTAAAGGTGCGTATTTCGCAGTCTGAACTTCCACATTGACAATATGATCCAACGTCCACCCAGATCCAAGTTGTATAAACACCTCTAAGGCGTTTTCAACCTGACCAATAGCATCATTCAAATGTTCTAAGATAGTGTCCTTAACAAGTTCTATTCGCATTACACTTCTAAAATAAGAAGTAATCAAATTATCATCATCATCATTATCATTATCACCAACATAACGACTCAGCACTGCCTTCATTACTATGCACCATTTAATGCTTCGTTTTTCATCTATTTCATCCTCCAATATTTGAATAATTTGGGGTCTTAACTCATCAAAACACATTTTTATGTCTTGAGAATTTTGAGGAGCAGGTGTTACAAACTCCGTAGCAAAAACACCGAATGCAGTTTGTCGAGTAGGTTTTAATCTCTTTGGGACATGAGTTTTCACTGTAACTTGCTTCACTGCACTATGCATAACACGAACGTGATGCAAAAGGGTAGATTTACTAGCAAGCACTTTTCCGCACTGATCACATGTATAGCTTCGTCCATGTATCAGGATATGCCTTTTCAAACTATCCTCTCGTTTAAACTTTCTGTCACATTTCGAACATGCAAAGGTGGTAGTAGAATTATGAATCTTCAAATGACGATTCAAAGCAGATTTCCACTTGAATGACTTTCCACATTCTTGACATATGAATGAGGGACCATGCTCCTTAATATGTAGATTCAAATGCTTTCTTTCATCGAATAGCATGTCGCACTTTTCACATCTATAAGACTTCTTTCTAGAATGTATCTTTTGATGACTTCTCAAAGTAGACTCACGCCCAAAGGAAGCATTACATTTCATACAACAAAATGGTTTCATTCCTGAATGAGTCTTAAGATGTTGATTCAAATTTGAATTTGAACTAAATTGCTTCCCACATGAAGCACATACCTGTAAAAGATATAAAGGAAAAATAAATCAAAAATTATCAGAAACTTTTTTTTTATTTAAGTCAATTCTATCATTGAAAATAGCATTTAAAACACTAGCACATATGAAGTTTCGTGCTATATACTTTCTCAACATCATTTCATCATCTAAATTTAAACTCAAATGAAATGTAAATAAATACATAAAACGTGAAAACAAAACTCCTGTTTACATCATATTCAATTCTTTTAATAAGACAAGAATCCGAAAGTTGAAATTTTATAAAAGTTCATTTAAAAATACAGCACACAATATCGTTTACTGTTCCGCTACCAAAATTCCGCATGTACAATTTTTCCACTAAACTAACAAGCTTCTTTAGAATATTAAAGTAAGATGCTTATCAAATAAGCGCAAACCTTCAAGAAAGCACATTCTATGAAAATATTAATCAATTTTCATGAAATGATTATTTCGTACTCACACTTTTGAAATAGAAAAATTGGTGAAATCTTTACCCAAAATCATTTATTATATTATTTTCATACTGCTTGAGCCCTCAAATATTTCAACAAAAGAATTATCACATAACACACTCAAAAATAAATACTTACATGTGATGATAAAACATCTTCACGACTCACTCCACCATCAACAATATTCGAGTTTTCCCTATGATTTTCCATTAGAAAAGCTCTAAAGAAATTCGAAACACCAAGTTAAAATTTTCAACTGTTCGAAAAAGTTTTTCGATAGAAGTTAACTTCAGCACAGAAAACCTCCCGTCACGATCGGAATGGAATCCAAACCACCAAATGATCTTTCGAAGTAACCACATCAAATTTATACTTTCGAAGGATGCGTTAAACAAAAAGGTGAAATTATCAACCAATGAGAATGCTAAATGAAATGGATGAGAGAACCAATGAGCTTAATGCATCTGTTTGAATACAATCCTTTCACAACAGTAAAAAATAAAACAAAATTAATAAATAAATAAAGATAAATTCAATCCATATGTGACCATCAAGATCTTTCTCAAAATTTGTCGAAGACTACTCTGAGTGGAGTTGAGTTGTTTTTCTCAAAATTTAAGTTTCAGGATGTGCCATGACTTTTAATTTTGAGAAAAACAACTCAACTCCACTCAGAGTAGTCTTCGACAAATTTTGAGAAAGATCTTGATGGTCACATATGGATTGAATTTATCTTTATTTATTTATTAATTTTGTTTTATTTTTTACTGTTGTGAAAGGATTGTATTCAAACAGATGCATTAAGCTCATTGGTTCTCTCATCCATTTCATTTAGCATTCTCATTGGTTGATAATTTCACCTTTTTGTTTAACGCATCCTTCGAAAGTATAAATTTGATGTGGTTACTTCGAAAGATCATTTGGTGGTTTGGATTCCATTCCGATCGTGACGGGAGGTTTTCTGTGCTGAAGTTAACTTCTATCGAAAAACTTTTTCGAACAGTTGAAAATTTTAACTTGGTGTTTCGAATTTCTTTAGAGCTTTTCTAATGGAAAATCATAGGGAAAACTCGAATATTGTTGATGGTGGAGTGAGTCGTGAAGATGTTTTATCATCACATGTAAGTATTTATTTTTGAGTGTGTTATGTGATAATTCTTTTGTTGAAATATTTGAGGGCTCAAGCAGTATGAAAATAATATAATAAATGATTTTGGGTAAAGATTTCACCAATTTTTCTATTTCAAAAGTGTGAGTACGAAATAATCATTTCATGAAAATTGATTAATATTTTCATAGAATGTGCTTTCTTGAAGGTTTGCGCTTATTTGATAAGCATCTTACTTTAATATTCTAAAGAAGCTTGTTAGTTTAGTGGAAAAATTGTACATGCGGAATTTTGGTATAGCGGAGCAGTAAACGATATTGTGTGCTGTATTTTTAAATGAACTTTTATAAAATTTCAACTTTCGGATTCTTGTCTTATTAAAAGAATTGAATATGATGTAAACAGGAGTTTTGTTTTCACGTTTTATGTATTTATTTACATTTCATTTGAGTTTAAATTTAGATGATGAAATGATGTTGAGAAAGTATATAGCACGAAACTTCATATGTGCTAGTGTTTTAAATGCTATTTTCAATGATAGAATTGACTTAAATAAAAAAAAAGTTTCTGATAATTTTTGATTTATTTTTCCTTTATATCTTTTACAGGTATGTGCTTCATGTGGGAAGCAATTTAGTTCAAATTCAAATTTGAATCAACATCTTAAGACTCATTCAGGAATGAAACCATTTTGTTGTATGAAATGTAATGCTTCCTTTGGGCGTGAGTCTACTTTGAGAAGTCATCAAAAGATACATTCTAGAAAGAAGTCTTATAGATGTGAAAAGTGCGACATGCTATTCGATGAAAGAAAGCATTTGAATCTACATATTAAGGAGCATGGTCCCTCATTCATATGTCAAGAATGTGGAAAGTCATTCAAGTGGAAATCTGCTTTGAATCGTCATTTGAAGATTCATAATTCTACTACCACCTTTGCATGTTCGAAATGTGACAGAAAGTTTAAACGAGAGGATAGTTTGAAAAGGCATATACTGATACATGGACGAAGCTATACATGTGATCAGTGCGGAAAAAGTGCTTGCTAGTAAATCTACCCTTTTGCATCACGTTCGTGTTATGCATAGTGTAGTGAAGCAAGTTACAGTGAAAACTTATGTCCCAAAGAGATTAAAACCTACTCGACAAACTACATTCGGTGTTTTTGCTACGGAGTTTGTAACACCTGCTCCTAAAAATTCTCAAGACATAAAAATGTGTTTTGATGAGTTAAGACTCCAAATTATTCAAATATTGGAGGATGAAATAGATGAAAAACGAAGCATTAAATGGTGCATAGTAATGAAGGCAGTGCTGAGTCGTCATGTTGGTGATAATGATAATGATGATGATGATAATTTGATTACTTCTTATTTTAGAAGTGTAATGCGAATAGAACTTGTTAAGGACACTATCTTAGAACATTTGAATGATGCTATTGGTCAGGTTGAAAACGCCTTAGAGGTGTTTATACAACTTGGATCTGGGTGGACGTTGGATCATATTGTCAATGTGGAAGTTCAGACTGCGAAATACGCACCTTTAGCTAAGTAGTAAATTAATAAGTTTTATAAATGAATTACCTCTATCCTTCAAAATGTATCTGTTATCCTTTAAGGCAGTTAAACTTGTTTTGTTGCTTTGCGTTGTATATAGTTGATGATTTGTGCTTTGAAATTAATCTTTCATAAATTTCTACATGCGTTTTCTTGTAAGCAAGCTTTAGAATGGCTGTATTTTGTTTGTTTCACTGTATGGTATTGTAATAAAGTTTGAGTGAGAATATGATTTTTGTGATATTTCAATAGATTGACACACATAAAATATTTCAACATATGCTAAGAAAAAGTTGAAAATTATGATAGTGAACCTTAAACAAGTTAATGGGTTGAAAAATAATATACAGTCACATTCACATGTTGAAATTCATACGTATTAATACTGAATTCAATATTGGAGAAATACCTTAAAGACTTATAAATTCTAATATGAAATGTGAGCGCTCTTTCTCAACTATGTTGTTCTCTCAATTGATAAAAGACACTCACCTGATCGTAAACCATTTCGACCTATGTGTTACTAAGTGTATAATAGTTTTTATTTTTCTTAAATTCAAAGTTAATTGTATGATTATATTAATTGCTAAAAATGTGATATTTTCGCTTATAATTTCGATTGATGAGTAAAGTTTCATTACAAGTTCCCTCACATGATTGAACAATAACATGATAATTGGATATTTGAAAGCTTGAGTAAATGATTTATAAGTATCTTAAACATTACTATTATTTGTAATGCATGTGTGCTAATTAATACTGAGAGTGCAAAGAGTAAATGGATTAACAATAGTTGTTATTAATACAAAAAGTAAAGTGATTGCTAGTTTTAAAATTAATTAAATCATTCTGTTTGAAGATTCAGTTGATTAAATTTATTTTTGTAAGTTTGAAAAAAAAAAAATGAAAAGAAAAAAAAAATAGTTTTGTGAAAAAAGATTGAAAAGAAAAAAAAATAATATGTTATAAAAATATTATTTTTTGTTTTGAAAAAAAATATTTTTGCGGAAAAAATTATTTTTGTAAGATTAAAAATTTATTTTTATATGATTGAAAAAAAAAAAATTGATTTTTTTTAATTAGTGGAAATACATTACAAGTTAGAGAAATTAATTCTTAAAAACATTTTATATAATTGAAGAAAAAAAAATATTTGATTTCATTTTCTAAGTAGAAAAATATTACAAGTTTGAAAAAATATTGTTTTGAAACAAAAAAAAAAAAAAAGAAATATTCTTACAACTTGAAATTTTTTTTTATATGTTAAGACCTGCAATTATTCATTCAAGGTTGATTGCTATACCATGTACATATGTATAACTTGAATATTGCATTCGTTTTAATATGACAAAATACATTCGAAAATTTCTAAGGAAATTGAATTCGCTGTTGTAAAAATAAAATCACTAGAAATATGTTTTGGAAATGTGAAAATCGCTATGTTTTTGGAAGAATAAATAATTGTAATGCTTAATTGATGAAAACTATTAAAAGAATAAGAACGCATTGAAAATAATCTCCACAGTGAAATAATCATTGGAAAACAACTCAATTGAAAAAAGTAATAACTATGGTCTTTTTCAAAATGTGAAATGTTATGGTGGACTGATTGCGAATAGAAAAAATTAAGTCTTTAAGTGTGTGTGTGTGTCTGTGTGTGCATGAGAAACGAATAGAATAGAATAACTTTGTAGACAGTTCAAGTTCGGGAAAAAATAAAAAATAAATAAATCGTCGACAGTGGTTTTGAAATTAATTAGGAAATTAGTTTCAAATAAAGATTTAAATCGATGTATCTTCTTTAATTAAGTTTTTGGGCGATAAGATTATTACAAATGGTTTTGTTGTGATATCTAACATTTTATCAGCGATAAAAGAGGTCACATGTGTTTACAGCCGTTAGTATTGAGTTGAAATCTTACCACGTGAATTCCATGACTCACTATGATAAGATAAAATCTGAGATAAGCCTATGTTTCATCTTTCATTATCCATTGTGCTTTCGATGTGGATGGACGCTTAGTGAAGAGAGTGTTGGTTGCAGTCAGAACATTCTAGGAAGG